>NW_015170887.1:503053-518673 GCF_001447785.1 Gekko japonicus
CCCCCCCCCCCCTGCTCGCCCTCCCCCCTCTGGCCTCCCCCCTGGCTCCGATACTCGCGGGGGGGGGAGACACTCCACAGGAGAAGCACCTGCAGGTGAGCCTTCTCCCCTGGCCCCCTTTCCCCGGAACCCATGGCAAGGCCTGACGCCTCATCCTCCACCAGCATTGTCCCCATCCTGTCGGTTCCTGTCCCGTCTTCCCCCCCGCGCGCTCGATCTCCCCCCTCCGGATAGTACATCAAGAGCTCCAGTAAAAAATTGAGGGAAAAGGTCATTTCACCATTTGCATCTCCCCCATGCTTTTATTATGTCCTTTTAACACACTCTGCACTTACAACCATACTGGACCTCCACACCCAACTTCTCCCTAATAGGTCTGAGACACCTCCTCTTACGCTCCACTGCTTCCTTCCCGGGAACGGCCCTTCGTGAATTGGTCTACTGAAGGGATAACTCCCTAGGTGTGAGGAAGGCCCATACAGGGTTTGCAGCTTGTCAAATCTGGTTTATTTTAAAGCACATCTCATCAACCAGTGTTAGATTGCTGTGACCAGGGCTACATCCACACATTGCTGAACACTATGTACAATCGCAGTCATTCAAAACTGGATGTTCCCTGTGTAGACAAGCCAAACCACTTGCAAATGATTACTGTAGCTTAACAATAGTGCAATATACAGCAATGTCTGTATACAGCCCTGGACTTCTGTGACTGGAATCTGATGTGGTGAAGTGAAGAAGTGACCTGGGGATTCATGGACTCATTAGATGGCCTTAGGCAAGCCTCTTACCTCAGCTGCAGTACTGGAATAATACTAGTCTACCTTTCAGGGTTGTTGTGAGGATTACTGGAAGATTACACATGTGAAACATTTTGAACATTGATGGTGCTGCTATATAAATGCTAAGTGTTATTAAGTTGTTGGGCTAGATGAGGAGGCCCTAGGTCTGTTCCTGGATTAAGAGAAAATGGAGAAGGGTGACATAGGATGAGCCTTAAAGTAAAGATAACTCCCCTCACTCCCCTTGTAATATTCAAAAAACTATTCCATGTTTTATTATAGTTCCAGGATCAAAATCTAAAGCAGCTCCAGACCTAGTTTTACCTACGGCCCTGGATAACTGGACCTTGGAAATGGGCCATGAAGGGTCTTGGTAGGCCTTGCGCTGCCTTTTTGTTTCATATTGTTGTATTCTGATAAAAGAAGACCCTCAGCATATTCTCCAGCGGCTGCCTCTCACGCTCCACGGCTTCCTTCCCGGGAACGACCCTTCGTGAATGGGTCTTCTGAAGCCGGCAGCGCTCCCTTTAAGGGTTGCTAAGGACGCGCGGGCTCCAGTCCGGAAGTAAGTCGCGGTTCTCACGAACACCCGCCCCATCCTGGATGTCGCTAGGCCTGCGGGATGGACGATGAGCCGCGGAAGGGGGGAAGCGCGGTAAGAGCGGTGCTGTTCGGGCGCAGACGCTTGGGCTGCACAGCCGCCAGCGAAGGCCGCGTCGCCATGGCGATGCAGGGCCCTGTTGCACTTCAACGGCCCACCGACGTATTTTCTCCGTTCCGCTAACAGCCCCCGCCCCCCCGGGCAGCCCATCTTTCCCCTGGGCTATACCTCGTCATGGCAAACGTGTCCTCGTTTTTGGGGCCCCGCCGAGCAAGTTTCGTAACTGTGAGCTAAGCATTCTTGTGGTGGGAAGCCCCGGCTTGGAAGGTGCCTCTGATCTGCTCGGAAGGGATGCGGAAGGCGTGGATCGACCCGACCCTCCCCGCCGCCGCCGCCGCCGCCGCCGCCGCCGCCGCCTGAGAGGGCTCCTGCCCAGCGGCAGCGTCTCCCGGCCCTTACCGGGCTGTGACGAGGAAAGCCCCAATTTGATTTTGAAGGCGCCCTGAAAGGTTCAGGAACCCTTTGAGGAGCGCGAGGCTCAGCCCTTTTGATTCTCTCTAAAGCTCCCATCTTGAGCAGAAAGTTGATGAAGAGTTAAGAGTCCATCTAGTCCAGCATCCTGCCTCGCATGGTGGCCAAGCCAACCAGTTCCTCTGGAGCTCCAACAACAGGGCATAGAGGCCGAGGCTTTCCCCTGGTGTTGCCCTTGCCACTGTTATTTAGAGGTTCACTGCCTCTGAATGTGGAGGTTCTCTTTAGTCACCGTGGCTAGTAGCCACTGATAGACGTGCCCTTCATGAGCTTGGGACTTGGGAAATGACTTTGTGGAATACTTGTATTGCTTTCTGATGAAATATTGGGAGCCGTGTGCTGTACCTGTGCCTTATGCATCTGCGGTGTTGGAATGTGGATCACCCCAGTTTCATGAATTGCCTTGGTTTCCGCCCTTGTGGTTGAGCGCTTTGAGGCTTACTCTGCTGAGCTGCACCTTGCAAAGGCTTCTGCAGGGCTCAGATGAAAGGTGTCTCAGAGCTATTAGGGAGAAGTTGGGTGTGGAGGTCCAGTATGGTTGTAAGTGCATAGTGTGTTAAAAGGTCATAATAAAAGCATGGGGGAGATGCAGATGGTGAAATGACCTTTTCCCTCAGCAAAGCCCAATGCTGTGAATTTTGTACTGGAGCTCTTGATGTACTATCCTTATTGGCCTCTTTAACCAGCCTTGTATTCTGTATATTTTAATTTGAGGCATATTATTTGGGCGTGCACAATTTACAGGCCAGCAGGATGAATCCCCCACCACCACCATGGAATTGGACCTATTTCCTGGTTTTATTGCCAACTTGGGACCACAAAAACTGGTGGCTGTGTTTGGCTGGTGTATTACAAGTTGTGCTAACTTGCTAATAATGATTATAAGATTCTTCCTGGATTATTTTTATACCCTAGGTAAATATTTATTCCTTCATTATATTTATTTTAAAAACTATTTACACTTGCAGACTTAATAAAATACTCCTGAGGTGGCTAGTCATAGGGGGCTCCATAATTTCTTGTTCCTTCCCAGCAGCCCTACTGCCAGATGCTTCTCCATCTAAGCTCCCTGCCTGTTTTTCCCTATCACCCTCAGATGCCCTTGTAGCTACTTCCTCTGCTATTAATATGTTTCTTCCTTGCAATCTCTCCCCCCCTCCTGCACACGCACCTAGTGCCAGATATTCACTTCATCCTTCCCAATCTGTTGTTGCTGCCTCCTAAATTCTAGGGAAGAGAATAAGGCTGTCATTCACTTCTGATAACATGGCTGTCAGAGCCATGCGTGAATTGCTTCAGAAACTCATGTGAATTCCTTTGTCAGAATTAGATCATCCCTACCATACCATTGCCTCCACCATTATGTATAATTCTGAAGTTCTCTTTTCCATTCTGTGCAGGTGAAGATGGGCCGACGAGCTCAGCAAGATTCCTACTCAGAGGAAAATCATCTTAGCCAGAACTATTCTTCCGCTGGAGAGGTGGGTGCAACTAGCTTTGTCAACTTGCTTGCAGCTCAGGGGCTTAGTTTTCATTTGAGAAATTGCACCCTGTTGAATTATCCTCCTGAACAGAAGTCTGCTCTAAACTTTAATTGACAATCTGAACCCTAACTGTGCATGAGACTGGCTCCTTTTGTTTGTCCCACCAGAGCATGTGTTCTAGAACCTGGCTGCTGTGTTGACTTTCCTTGATACGTATGCATGTGCTACCAGGAGGTTCATAGGGAAGCAATGCCAGTGCAGACATAGATAAGCTTTTTGCAGCTGATAATTTAACAGTGGGTACACATGACCACTTGGTAAGATGATTATTTTAATATAGCTGTTGAGGGGAAGTTTACTGCTCCCCTAGATTTTGGGTTGGATGAAGATGTGTCATAAAATTCTCTTCTCTTGGCATGATGTTACAGACCTGCCATATCATTCATAGAACTGTCTTTCCCTCCCACTCCTGATGTTTCACCTTTGGAACTAAAGCTTCTTTTTCTTTCCACTCATTCAATCACTTTATTGTATGGTCCAACTGACCTTGTTCAGCTGTATGATGCAATCAGTAGATTAAAGTACATACACATGTAGGTAAATGAATCAACAAAATTCCTTCAACAGCAAGGATCTAGACTGAATGGCAACACTTCTTAAAAGGCCACTCTTTCAGTAGGGTAGACATTATTTCCAGCAAGAAATGTCGTAACTGCATCTTTCACTGAACAACCAAGTCAAATAGCTAGGAGAGGGGCAATAATTTCTTTTGTAATTCTGTTATAGTAGCTACCAAATAACAAGACATGGCCTACAGTGTCTAATTCCCTGCCACCCTAGCTTCTGCTTTCTCTTGACTTCATTTGTAACTGAACTTTCACCTTTGAAAGCCTGTAGACAAACCCTGGTTTCTCTTTGGCTTTGTTTCTCTATGTGCAGTATGACTGTGCCCCTGTGTGATTCAGTCCTGTTTATACCAAATATAAAATGCTGCCAATGTGATTGGTCAAAGCATTACACTCAGTAAAGAATCTGAGAATGCTGTAACAGACTGTCCCTGGAGTTTGTGAATGTGATCATTTTCCTGCACTGGGTTGTGGGGGGAAAGAGGTTGGTTTATCTGCCATGTTGTAGGTTGCCCTTTGTTGTGGAAAACTGAGAATTCCCACCTACTGTGCAGTTGTATTCATTATATAAAAATGGACAGTTGCACAAAAACCCAATACATTTTAAAGAACGAGGTGGTTGATAGGCTTATGTGAAGCCTTGCTGGTCTTCATTGATGCAAGGGAGTGTGCAAGACCAGGCTATCTTGACCAAGATATAAATGCCACACCATAGTGAAGGAAGAATTTCTGACCAGGACTGTTCAAAGCAATGTGGTATGAAGTCTTGATGTTGTTGGTGTAGGTGTTGCTGGCGTGAACAGGGCCAAGTAATCTTTCTATACCAATGGCCAAAGGTAAATTAATAAACATAGGTAAGTCCTAAGTGTGAAGCAAAAAAATAAAGGCTCTTGGTGTTCCTTGCATGAATACACTCCAGCACGGGATGCTGTCACTTCTCGTTTTCACATTCATGACTCTTTTTCTCTTCTGTTCTCTTCTCTTTGCTGATTCAATTCTAGGAGGAAGACACAACAGAAAAGGTAGAATGTTCTTGAGTAGATGGTTAAAACGTTGACTTTTCTGAGAGCAGATTATGAGACCTAACATTAATGGTGAAGTTGCATTGAACAATTACAGCTTACAGCAGAAGCACTGCTTTGCTCCTATTACAGACATTCATGTTCACAGTTTGTTATCCCTCCATAGCGTTTAATAGTAGGATGACAGTCTAGCAAGAGCTGAAAAGTTCTGGGGATGCCAAGACCTCTCTCAAGGCACAGGCATAGTGATTTGCAAGCAAAATGAGAAACGTATTAAACCAAAATTGGTCTTCTGTTGGGTATTTTTATTTGCAACTTCCAGCATGAAAGCACCACTTTAAGAGCCATAGAGTCCAGCAGGAGACTCTTATGAGAAAGCAGCATTGCTGGGCTGCAGTTTGTTGGTGACTGGTGGGGGGCCTGTAAGGAATTGTGGAAGAGGGGAACAGTTTGGAAATCCTTCCCCCTCCACAATTTTTATAAGTTCTCAGGGACTTGAAGATGCAGAGTTTCTTTCTCCTGCTCCTTTTCTCAGAATATGTAGTAGCCCTCCTAACCTTGTCTGTTGGTGGCCTCATCTTGCTTCCTTGTGACTAGAGTGGGGGCCAGCTGCTTTACTGTTGGGTGTAGGGATACTAATGCATTGTTGTACATTAACACTAACCTTTTTTCTGTCTTGGAATTCTCCTTGGACCAGTTCTTTGGAGAGATGATTATTCTAGAGTCAGGCAATGCAGAATTGATATTTGATCCCAGTTCTAGAACCTGTAATGTGGAATATGTTCACTTCTTCAAGAGGCTGGTATTCTTAGAATTTAAAAACAGCAAGAAAAGTATAATTCTAGTCTTTCTGCTCATGTAGAAAAAACTGAAACTGTGGTTCCGGGTTCTATAGAATATACTTCTAATGTCATTTCTCTTTACATGGATTAGTATATTGCTGGCTGTGCTATTTAATGCATGTGCTTGTCATACAGCTGATATGCTTCTCTTCTCAGCATTTTCACTAGTTAAGTCCCAGCTCTGCTAATCATGGGCCCCGGTCACACGGGCAGGAAACTGCGGGGGAGAAGCGTGGCTGTTTGCCCTGGGGCAAACTACTGCGCAGTTACGCGATCAGACCTCCCGTGGAGGTCCTGTGGAGGTACCGTGGAGGTTCCATGGCAAGGGAGAGGTGCTGATCACAGGACAAGCCGGTGCGCAACGAAGAAGCACGCACCGCGGCAAACTGGGTTTTTTTGTGTGTACACGACAAATGTGCATGCTCCGTTGGGTGCGTGTGCGCATCCACAGAGACTTGGACAAAAAACCCCACCTTATTTGCAAGGGGACATGGGCGGGTGCCGGATGCCACCGGAAACGCGATCAGACGCCCGCCCTTGCCCCGCAGTTTCCCGAAACTAGTACCTCCGAGGTACTAGTTTTTTGCCACGCAGTTTCGGCTGGAAGCCTCGGTTGAGCCATGGGAGTGCTACGCTTCCCAGATGTGCTGGTGAGATCGCACCCGGAAACTCCGCCTGTTTTCCGTCTCACTTGTGTGGCTTCTGTTCCGTGTGACCGCAGCCATGGTACATTATGCATGTTGTGAAGAGGTGTGTGTTAGAAGCATTTATAGAGAAGCTTGTGACAAGGGCAGACAAGCAAAAGCACCTGTCTTTGTCAGCCTTTTGTTTTCTTTTGAACCACTTCAGTCACCTGTATGGGAATGACATAGTGTGGAGCTCAGAGGGTAGGGAGGCCTACGTTTATTCATCTCTGGCCTACACCATGCACACACCATGCCACAAACACATAATCTCCATGGAGGCTACAGAGGAGGAAACCAAAGCAGTGTGCCTCCAGTGTCTTTGCGGCAGCAGCAACCAAAAATACTCATCTCCTTCCTTTTCTCATTTTATTTTCAAAGATAAACCCATCATTATTAACAGAGAAACAGCTGCTGCATATTCCATATTGGGGGGTGAAAAGCTTCCTCAGTGGTCTACTGAACCTCATGTTAAATGTTCATTTGTGCTGTGGCCCTTGGTAGCTCTGCAGACATCAGAGAATCACATGGTGCACACCACTGACAGCATCAAAAATAAACTGTAATAAGAAATGGTTGCTAATCAGTCTGTGGAGACTGAAACATTCAAAGAAGAAGAGATCGGATTTATACTCCGCCCTTCACTCGGAGTCTCAGAGCGGCTTACAAACTCCTTCCCCTCCCCACAACAGACACCCTGTGAGGTAGGTGGGGCAGAGAGAGCTCTTTCGAGAGCTGTTCTTGAGAGAACAGCTCTAACAGAACTATGGCTTGCCCAAGGTCATCCAGCACCTGCAAGTGGAGGAGTGGGGAATCAAACCCAGTTTCCCAGATTAGAGTCCGCATACTTAACCACTACACCAAACTGGCATGTTAGGGGTACAGGTAGGAATTCAAACATGGGAACAATTAGGTAGGATTGAGAATAGTGAGCAACAGTTGCCTGTTCTCCTAAGTGGACCTTGGAAGCAGGGGGGGATTTGCCAAACATAATCTTCCACCACACAAAGTTGTGCTTGTTATACAAAGTCTTAATCATCCCTTGGCCCCATTCCTACCATTTGATTTCCTAATTCCTATATTAAAGCTTCTGCTTTATTGTAGTTCCAGGACCAACGTCAAGAAATGTTTCTCTGACTTTGCAGTTTTATCAAAAGGGCATGGCTTTTGTAGGTTTCTGCAGCATATGTTTGCTATTAGGGGCAGTCATATTAGCTACTCTGTGTAGGGAGTTATGTCTTTCAAGAGATGTAGAAGTGAGCTTTTCTTTGAAGGAATCAGTGACAACTTCTAAGGCCTTGAAGGTGCAGTTTTGTGGCTGTTTATGAGAGTGTGCACCATTTCTGCTTGAAAATAGGCTCAAAGCTGATGTCTTTCCAAGCCTGGTTTCAGCTAATGTAGTTGTTAAATGCTTATGAGTCTCTGTAAGGTGAATGTCTCTGGGCTGAACATGAATACCAAACAATTTTGGTGTTTGCGGCTCTGTTAAGCCTTAGGGTGTTTGGGATGGAATTTCCTTTTCAGTTTCATACTTGCCAGTATAGGACAGAGTCTGTTATGATTAGGGATAAAAACGGTAGGGACCTAACAGAAGCAGGAGAGATTAGGAAAAGTTGGCAAGAATACACAGAAGAACTATACAAGAAAGACCTCGATGTCCTTGACAACCACGACGGTATAATCACTGACCTCGAGCCAGGCATCCTTCAATGTGAAGTTAAATGGGCCTTAGAAAGCATTACTAACAACAAAGCTAGTGGAGGTGATGGTATCCCAGCTGAGCTATTCAAAGTCTTAAAAGATGATGCTGTTAAAGTGCTGCACTCAATTTGTCAGCAAATATGGAAAACGCAACAGTGGCCACAGGATTGGAAAAGGTCAGTATACATTCCAATCCCAAAGAAGGGCAATGCCAAGGAATGTTCAAACTATTGCACAATTGCACTCATATCACATGCTAGCAAGGTCATGCTCAAGATCCTACAAGCTAGGCTTCAACAGTACGTGGATAGAGAACTGCAAGAAGTACAAGCTGGATTTCGATGAGGTAGAGGAACTAGAGATCAAACTGCCAACATTCGCTGGATTATGGAGAAAGCAAGAGAGTACCAGAAAAAGATCTACTTCTGCTTCATTGACTATGCTAAAGCCTTTGACTGTGTGGATCACAACAAACTATGGCAGGTCCTTAAAGAGATGGGAGTACCTGACCACCTCACATGTCTCTTGAGAAACCTGTATAAGGGCCAAGAAGCAACAGTTAGAACCGGATATGGAACAACTGATTGGTTCAGCATAGGAAAAGGAGTACGACAAGGATGTATATTGTCACCTTGCTTATTTAATATATATGCAGAGTACATCATGCGAAATGCTGGCCTGGATGAATCACAAGCGGGAATTAAGATTGCTGGGGAAAAGATCAACAACCTCAGATATGCAGATGATACCACTCTAATGGCTGAAAGTGAAAAGGATCTAAAGAGCCTCTTGCTCAGAGTAAAAGAGGAGAGCGCAAAAGTGGGCTTGAAGCTCAACATAAAAAAACTAAGATCATGGCATCTGGCCCCATGACTCCTTGGCAAATAGAAGGGGAAGTCGTGGAAGCAGTGACAGACTTCACGTTCCTGGGATCCCAGATCACCGCAGACTGTGACAGCAGCCATGAAATTAAAAGACACCTGGTCCTTGGGAGGAAAGCGATGGCGAACCTAAACAGCATGATAAAAAGTAGAGACATCACCCTGCCAACAAAAGTCCGCATGGTCAAAGCAACGATATTCCCAGTAGTCATGTATGGCTGTGAGAGTTGGACTATAAGGAAGGCCGAGCGCCGAAGAATAGATTCTTTTGAACTATGGTACTGGAGAAGACTCTTGAGAGTCCCTTGGACTACAAGAAGATCAAATCAGTCAATCCTCAAAGAAATCAACCCTGACTGTTCCCTGGAAGGCCAGATAATGAAACTGAAGCTCAAATACTTTGGCCACCAAATGAGAAGGGAGCACTCACTGGAGAAGACCCTGATGCTGGGAAAGATTGAAGGTCAAAGAAGACGGGGACAGCAAAGGATGAGATGGTTAGACAGTGTCATAGATGCAATGAACATAAAGTTGAGCAAACTTTAGAGGACGGCAGAACACCGGAAGGCCTGGCGTGATCTGGTCCATGGGGTCGGGAAGAGTCGGTCTCGACTGTGCGACTGAACAACAACAACAAAAACATTCAAATGCGGCCAAGACTGTATCTTTGTTCCTCCCAACATTGTTTTAGGGCAGGCAAAAGGAAGTACTTCTTCAGTGCATAATTAGCTTACGTAATTTATTGCTACAATATGTGGTGATGGGTGCTAGCTTAGATGGTTTTAAAAAAAGAATTAGACAAATTGATACAAGATAAACCTATTAGAGGATATTAGATGGGACCAGCTAAATGGAATTTGGGATTGTTAGAGCCCAGTTAGTGATTAGTTATGTTTGATCACTCCCTGATTTGGCTCACATCCCTTTCACCCTTTGCAAACTGGGAGCTGATCATTGGGCAGGCTGTTCAGATCTGATTTACACAGTCGCAAAGCTTTCTTGCACACCTAGCCTGATTTCTCACAACAGCCCCCTGCCTGCCACCTCTAATATTTGAAAGGCTCATAGCCAAAAGAAAAAGAATAAATTGGAGGTTAGAGTCTCTTTGTGCTGTTCATGTCTGTCCATGAACCTAGCTAATCATGTGATCATCCCAAGAGATGCTGCTGCCTGCACAGGTGCAAAAAGCAGGCAATGTACTCTATCCTGGTAATTTAAAGGATACATCCAACTCTTCTCCAGTAAATGTAATGAAGTATTTCTTAGTTTGTATAAAAGCAGCTATGAGTGGCTATTGTCTAGATGCAAAGCTGCTCAGCATGGTGTTGTGCTCAAGATGAGCTTCATCAGGGAATCTTGACTTGATCCAATCAGGTGCACTGCTCACCTCTCATGTAGTTGAGGAAGCTGGAGCAAAGTAAGTTTCCCTGGTGATTGTGTTCATGTCAAAGTTGTCAGCATGCATTTTTGAGAAATGAAACCTAGACTAGTCACAAGTGATGGTTCTTCTCTTTAGGAGAAGATTCTTTAGCCTCATTAGATAAAGGATCCAGCATATGTTTAACTAGCACATGGGAATCAGTGAGATTTAAAAGTTCTTAACTTTGACTGAACTATTCCTGTTACTTTTGCAGCTGGGGAACTTAAAAAAAAATCTCCGTTGCTAGTTCTGCTTGCCTCCCTTTGTATCCTGCAAAGGGTTCCAAACCTCTGGTCCCTGGAGCCCTTGCTGGAAGTGCTCTCTACTTACGTGGTATTGACTCCTCTTGACTCCCAGCTGCTAAATCTCATGGAAATACATGAATGGTATTCTTTTTGGATATGAGCATTTGTTGCTGTAGTTGCTAAAGGATTTTTTTGTAATGACAACAGGGAGGGTAGATGTCCCTGACACAAAATTTCTGTTACAATGCCTTCAGTTAAGTACTTTTGAGAATTATCCTCCACCCTTACCTGTACTGTACCCGAAACTTTAGAAGTTTATACACTTGCCCTATGCAATTCCTTGGTGCTTAGCCAAGGTTGAAGTATTTGTAATCTTTAATCATTTCTCCTTCTTGGCCCTTCCCAACTCCCTGGTTACTCTTCATGCTGTTTCTATGAACTCCCTTTGGGTCAGACACTTGAATCCAGGCTCTTCTGTAGTTGGCATGCATTTCTCATCTGTGGAGACAAAGGTAGCTTCTGGCTGACTGCATATAATAAGCAGGCATTCTGTGCTGGGGACTGGTGCCCCTTATGACATCTTGCACTCTGGCCTTTTGCCTTCTGCAGAACTTGACCTGTGTCCTGCTAGGTGGCTGTGTGTCTTTTAAATTACTCTTGTCTCTGGGACAAATTTGGATGCCTTGCAAAGTAGGTGGTGAAGCTAAACAAAGAGACAACTGAGTTGTCTTGTGAGGAACAAAACCTGGTTGATGAACTGGAAGAATGTAAGACTTGCCCTGAAACTGCAGAAGCAAGGGGAAGG
This sequence comes from Gekko japonicus, assembly GCF_001447785.1. Lineage (NCBI taxonomy): Eukaryota > Metazoa > Chordata > Lepidosauria > Squamata > Gekkonidae > Gekko > Gekko japonicus. The sequence continues at coordinate 514,677 of NW_015170887.1, forward strand.
AGATCCTGACCTCTTTCACCAGCCAGAAGTCTCTGGGCTGCTGAGAGGTTGCATCACCTCCATCCAAACAAAAACGCCAGAAAGGAAAGATCAGCTAGGCCTCAATTGATTAAACATTCTTTTTGACATTGTCAGAACAATTTCCTTCCTCTTTCTTGGCCTTCAGTTACTCTTCCCTTGTGTTTTTTCTGTTTTTAGTTTCTAGGTGTGAAGTCAAGGCCTATCTTGATTAAACTGAGCAGCTTTGGGAGACAGTGAATAAATAAATGATGCAAAATGTTTGTGTAAACAAAGGGTCAAGTTTTAAAATATCGTATGCTGTGTATACATAAGGAATCCAGTCAGATCACTGGATCTGTTTGAATTAGTAGAACTTCTGAAGATTCTACAAGATTGCACCTTCAAACTAAGCAGTGCTGTTCCTTTATCCTAAGCACTTTGCTTTGTGCTTAACTTCTGATCAATCTGTATGACTGCTCTTCAGGGTCTGAATGTTGACCTGTAGCAAATGCTACAGTCTGCCAGTTTCAAAGATCAGACTGGTAGGTACTGCTGGCTGCCCAAATAATATATCCCTGGTGGCTATTATTACGCAATTGTCTTGTAGTTCTCTGCTTTTGTTGAAGACTCCTAAACCACTCATCCAGAGGATGTTTGGAAAACTCATGCATTTTAGACAGTATTTATATGACATCTCAAAATTTTCTCACTGGCTATGTTATTCAAGTGCTACAATCATCTAAATCAATTTTAGTGCTTAACTGCCTCTGTGATTTCAGAGGCAGCCAGAGGTGTTGTGAGATGACATCTTTGTCTACCAGACTCCACTAGAACATTAGAAAGGATTAATCATTTGTTACCAGACAGTACTTTCAGCTCTTGGGCAGTGTAGTTGTTATACTGCTGGATTAGGACTGGGGGACTCAGGTAATTCAAAGTGTAGAATTAGCAGGTGGGTGCCAAGTTGTATCTGAGGCAGCTTTGGTTCTTGCTCTAAGGAGTTCATTATGCACAGTTCTGCTTTTTTCTTTTAGTTATGTGGTAATTTATTTACATTATTTATAGTCTGCCTTTTGCACTTGGTCTCAAGACGGATTAGACAGAGTGAGTCAATACAATCAACAGGATGGGACATTCAGTAAACAATACAATAGGATTAGGGTTGGAGAATCAGCCAGAAATCTAAAAACAGAATTGAAGCAAAACTGAAATATTAATATGACAAATTAAATAAGCTATACATAGTAGTATGGACCACAGTCCTTAAATTTTTTGTCCAAGTAACTTTGTGAATAATTTTGTACAGTGCAGCCCTAGTGCCTCTGTAGAAAAGCTCTCTTGAATAATTCAGTTTTGAATAGATTGATGGGGCCTTTTACACAAGCCACAGACAGATAAATGTACATGATATACATATGAGTTAACGTCTTCTCCACATTTTAGTTGTACACTAAAAAATAGGGCTATACCTAGGAAAGTCATGCATAAATCAACTCCTGCAGTACAATCATGTTTCAAAATTGCTGTATACTTTGGTATAGGATAGAATAAAGTTAATTTCTTATGAGCCTTGCTATGGTGGGAACTGTCCAACCTCTGTAGTACTACAGTTTAGTTGTTATCCTTCTGGCTCTCAGCTTGCTGTAAACAAATCAGCAGGAGTGCATTATGGAGTATAAAATCTAAATGTGAAAACATGCCATAGACACAACCATCTGACTTAGCAGCATAACATTCAGAAAGTTGTAGTTTATCCATGCTATTCACTGAGCCAGGTCTAAAGATTTTGCTCTCAAGGCTGTCTTGAGAGCTAAATTATCCTTCACATCCATTCAGGAGATGCTGGACTGTTGCTATGTCCTAGTTGACCTTGATGGCATCTTCCAGCAGAGGAGAGTAAGGACAGCAGCCAGCACTGTGTGTTTTACTTGCATCTCTTAGAATGGATTCATGTGTTTTTTCCTTAAAGCCACCCAGTTGCCTGCAGAAGTGTTGGACTTCCAGCTGTTCCCTTGGAATAAGGCCAAATTCTCCAGTTGGAATCTGAAAAATGTAGTTGAACTCATGTTCCCTAATTAGGCCAGCTTCCCCAGTATTAGCTCTTGCCTCATTCACCCTGGAGCTCCCCGAGGCTTTCTCTTCAGCTCCTGGCACCCTGAATAGATGCCTAGTTATTTTCAGCCCGCTGGGGTTATCGCTTGATCCTCAGTAACATTTTTCATCATTCTCACCAAAATAACTCTCTCAAGCATCTGTATTTCCCAGCGCTTTTCATTTTAGCAGTTTATGCTGATGGTTGCTGAGTGCTGAACATAAACTGATGGGAAAGAGTTATATTAAAATTCTATTTCTGCACATTTATCTCATTCTTTGAATACTTTCCACCAAAGAAAGAGGAAGAGAGGCATGGCTTGAAGGGGAATACTGTTCCTCTAGGCCTCAAGGTGCAGGGTTGGATCAAGACTAAATTTTCAGCTAATGGAAAGCTTGGAAGCAACTTCCATCCATTCCCTCCTCCTGATATAGACCATTGATTTGCCCCTCATGCTGTTGTTATGGGTCCTCAGGAGTAGCACTTTGGGGAAATCAGTGGGCTGCAGTAAGAGGACAGAGGCAGGGATGTTCTGTTGAAAGTGCCTTCTATTCATGGAAAAATTGGATCCACCCTGTAGTGATAGTCCTTAGCATGTATGTATGTATGGCTTTCAAAGAGTCTTAGGCAAATTCATGGAGGGTAAATCTAGATGTAACTATCAGCCACAATGACTAAATGGAATGAATACCTATGGCCAGAGGCAGTCCTACTTGTAGGGGGACAACGGTAGCAGACATCAATTGTCATCATACCCTATTTGTGGGGTTCTCAATCCAAATAAGATGGCAGTGATATTGGTTAGGAGAGCACATGCCTTTAAAGGGTTTAATGCTAGGTGCGATGAAATTGACTTTTATCAGGGCAGGTGAACCTGCTCACTTGACCACACCAATCCATGTCTCTGTACATTCAATGCTGGACTTCTGTAATGTACTTTACATGGAGCTGCCTTTGAAGGTAACTTTGACTTGTACGAAATACTGCAGTTTGATGTTTTAGTGAGGTTGAGCTATGTGCCCATATAACCCAAGTTTTAGAGTAGTTTGTACTTGCTGCTGATGTGTTTCTCAGCTCAATTGAAGGCACTGGTTTGGAGCAGGTGATTTGCATAAAAAGAGTGTAGAGCTGGGTGTCATCAACATATTGAAGGCATCCTATTCCAAAACCATGATTTCTTCTAGCGCTTCTATGACAGACCCCTATCTCTTTCCCAACACCCAGGCAGAATTTTCCTGCCAAAAATATTTTTGTTCTCAGCAACTGGGTCGCCCTCCAATAGCATGTATTTCTTCTTTGTTTGATTAGCTTAAATTGTCCACCCTGTCACAGATATTTGTTTAGGCTTTAGACCCAGTACACGAACATGAGGGAGAGCTGTCCTGTTTTATAGACCCTTGTGAAATGGCGCTTGAGGCAGATTAATTTACAAAAACAGAGGCTTCCGGTCTGGCTCCCGCGAATGGTGGACGCATCCTCGGGTTGCTCCCGAGGGCGTCTCGCCCGCCCGCGGTGGAGGAGGGAATCCGCGCGAGCGGAGACCCGAACGAGCACCTCAGGAAGAGAGGAGCTCGGATCCGGGGTGCTTTAGGGCGCACTAGGGGGGAGTCGCTCTTTCGGCCGAGAGGTCGGAGACCGAGGCTCCCGCCATGCCCTGCCCCAATGGACCTTGCTGCGTGAGCGACCCCGAACGGGGTTTAGCGGAGCCACCAGACGTCACCGAGTGATAAAGCGACCATCCGCAAAAATAGAAAAAGAAAAGATCGGCTTAACTGTGAGTTGTCAAAATGCAGAGAAAAAGAACTAAAAACGTTTCCCCCCCCCAGCGAAAAAGGCGAGGAGGTTAATCCTCCATTTGTACAAGCGAAAAAGAAAAGGAGGGGGGGAATGGATTGAGCGGACAGT
>NW_015170887.1:518708-578722 GCF_001447785.1 Gekko japonicus
AGAAGTTTGAACTGTGACAGCGAGGAGTGCCTGGCAAGCGCTTATATGAGTTAACAGTTGCGAGGAGGACCCAGTAGAGAGTTTTGGGAGCGGATATAAAAGCGAAGAAATTAATACCATTCTCAAAGCTGGGGACCTCCAGTAATGGCAAGCAAGGAAGAGGATTTATAGTGCATGAACTGAGAGTGTTAACAGCAACCCGAAGGAGGATCTAACAAGCCGGAAGGAGAAGACAACAGAGGAAGCTCCTCCACGTCAGCGACACTAAAAGTACCCAGCACGCAAAGAAGCGGTTCTGAATGTGCCCAGAAGAGGCTTTTTTATTAACAGAAACTCAAAGGAACATTACTAACATACTAACAGAGAACTTCATGTGACCGGATTAAAAAAAAGAAGTTTGACAACACACAGAAGAAGCCCAAGAAGATTAATTGGACATTACTAACAGTTTAATTTACCAGTTTATATATCACTCAGCTTTCTCTTTCCCCCACTGTCTACCCTTCCCATTTCTTCTTTTAAGCGAAATACCTCCCCTTTTTAGGGGAGTCAATAAAACCTTTATTAATTTTTTTTTTTACAAAAACAGAATAATTATTTTATTAAACAGACAGGGAATATATAAATACTAGCTTGATACCCGTGCTTCACTAAGGTATTTAAGTTCCATAAATCCAGTTATAATACTGATGATGTGAAGTTTGAAAGGTAACATTTGTTGTAGGAATTCTAATGGAGAAGACTGTAGTGTAAAGGATGAAGTGAGACGTTCATACTTTTTTCTTTCTCTACCGAAGGACCTCTCTGTAGACTACAGTGGTGGTTCTGTCCTCAGGTGCTAGGATCACCAGGCTGCTTGGTGAGCTCACTCTGGAGCAGGCTCCTAGAAAGATCCTTTACTATCTCCCCATGAACATTCATAAACTCAATTGCCATGCTGGCTTTTTTGAAAAATGTCTATTCAGGAGTCTTGCTGATTTCTGTAACTGTCCTCAACTGCCTGCAGTTTCTTCTAACTGTGTTTTTACCTCAGAACACTGAGATCCACAGCTGAGCAATCAGAGGGAGGTGGGTGCAAGCAGGCAGGTCAGAACTCTGAGTTACACAATTAAGAGGTAGCAGCCTGCCAGGCACATGGAAAAAATTGGGGGAACACATTTTGCCCCTTTTTTACCCCCTTAGGGGTCATGTTTCTCAGAAATCTCTTTGTAGTGGGGGTTATTGTCATGATAGGAATGCACTCCCCTTATTTTGGGTTTCTTGGTGCAGGGGTTTGGCCTGGGCATTGGATTGGGGGGGTGCAGGGCATACTTTTTTTTTTTTTTTACAAAAATGCTTCTCATTTATGTTACATAACTATGTATTTAAAACAACATCTGAGCAATCAGATATTGAGCAAGTTCATATGAACCAATTTTCTAGAACCCACATCGTGAGAAGTTAAATAACCTAATACAGGAAACCACTTTTCTACAAATTTGGGGTATATTTCCATAGTGGGTGGGAGTGTGGCTAAGCTGGGCCAGCAGCATCGCTTAGGTGATCCTGCTGGGGCAGCCTCCCTGATGGATTAAAGTACCCTTAAAGTACCCTGGCCCTGCTCCTACACCTGACAAGCACCCACCTGTCTAGTGTAAGGGGGGGAAGGATTGTGTTTAAAGGCATCAGGGAGGCTGGGTCAGCAGCAGCAGTGCTAAGGAAATCCTGCTAAATAAGCCTCCCCTGTGGCTTTAAGGACTCTGCGCCCCTTCCAACCCTTGACAGGCTGTCAGATATAGGAGGGGTGTCTGTCAGGTGTAGGAGGGGTAGCGTGTCTGAAGGCATCGGGGAGGCTGGGCCAGTAGGATTGCTAAGGAGATGCTGCTTGGGCAGCCCCACCAATGGATTTCAATGCTCTGCGCCTGCTCCTGCACCTGACAGAACCGCCTGTCAGGTGGAGGACGGGTGTGTGGGAGTGTGTCTAAAGTCACTGCAGAGGCTGGGCCAGCAGCAGCGCTAAGGCAATCCTGCTGAGCAAGCCTCCCAGACGGCTGTAAGCATCCCACCCCCTCTCCTACACCTGACAGACAACCGCCTGTCAGGTGTGTGTGTGTGGGGGGGCGTGTTTGAAGCCATGGGGAGGCTGAGCCAGGAGCATTGCTGCACCTCACAGGTGGTTGGCCATTCCTGATTTCCTCAACTGTCATTAGCTCTCTGCAGTCTCCTGTAACTGTTTTTTTTTACCTCAGAACACAGCTCTGTAGCTGACCAATCAGAGGGTGGGGGTGCAAGGAGGCAGCAGGCTGGCAGCCACATGGGAAGCAGTGGGGGGAGCACATTTGACCCCTTTTGACCCCTTTAGTGGTCGAATTTCTAAAAATCCCTTTTTAGTGAGCATCTATGTCATGGTAGGAGTGCTCTCCCCGAATGTCGTGTTTCTAGGTCCAGGGCTTTGTCCTGGGCATTGATTTTATGGTGAGGGGACTTTCTTAATTTCTGAGTTTCAAGTTCTTTTCAGTCAGAAGTTTTTGCTTATTATATATTTCAGCTGTTATACAGAATTTTGAATACAGTTTCTTAGAGAATAGCTTTGTTTTAGGGCTTCTAGATTTCTCCCTTAAGAGATCTAAATTTTCCCTTTAGCTCAAAGGTGTCAAACTCATTTGTTACAAGGGCTGGATCTGATATAAATGTCACTTTGTCGGGCTGGGCCATGTATGCCATAAAATGTAATGCCAGGTACCAGAGATAGAAACTGTATAAAGCACAGCAGATGGTAAACTCCAAGTTGGTGTATCTTCACTACAAGGCCCTATGGGCTGGGAGGGGGGTGCAGAGGAAAATGCACATAGGCAGACTGGAGAGGCAGCAGTGCAGCACTGGGCAGGTGCTCCCATGATGCTTGACTGCTGCAGATGAGGTTGTTCTGCTGTGTGTCTACTCCCCCCCAGCACTCCTTCCCTTGCATCAGTTGCTTGCGGGCCGCATAAGATCCCTGGATGGGCTGGTCCCAGCCCCCAGGCCTTATGTTTGACACCCCTGCTTTAGATATTACAGTTTTTCACTGACTCCGGAGGTGTCTAAGCTTCTCCCCTTTATCACAGACCAGGGTTCTCTTCCCAACACCTTCATTTGGAATACTGTGTGCAGTTCTGGGCACCACACCTTAAAAAGGATATTATAGCTTTGGAAAAAGTGCAGAAAAGGGCAACTCGAATGATAAAAGGGTTGGAACACTTTCCCTATGAGGAAAGGTTAAAGCGCTTAGGGCTCTTTAGCTTGGAGAAAAGACGACTGAGGGGTGACATGATCGAGGTTTATAAGATTATGCATGGGAAAGAGCAGGTAAAGAAAGAGGTACTTTTCTCCCTTTCTCACAATACAAGAACTCGTGGGCACTCCATGAAACTGCAGAGCGGTCGGGTTAGAACGGATAAAAGGAAGTACTTCTTCACCCAAAGAGTGATTAACACATGGAATTCACTGCCACAGGAAGTGGTGGGGGCTACAAGCATGGACGGCTTCAAAAGGGAATTAGCTAAGCATATGGAGCAGAGGTCCATCAGTGGCTATTAGCCACAAGGTATAGCTAGGGGCTCTGGGGCAAGTGATGCTCTGTCTTCTTGGTGCTTGGGGAGGGTCAACAGTGGGAGGGCTTCTAATGTCCTGGCCCCACTGCTGGACCTCCTGATGGCACTGGTATTTCTGGCCACTGTATGACACAGAGTGTTGGACTGGATGGGCCTTTGGCCTGATCCAACATTGGTGTCTCTTATGTTCTTATGTTCTAACTGGCAGGAAGTTATTCTCCTTGTCCCTAAGAAGCAATAACTCCTTTTCCTATTTGGCTTGTATGGGAGTTCTCCCTAATTATGCATACCTTTTGCCAAATCCTTCTCCAGTATCCATTGTCTGTTCTGTAGCTTTCTTGACTGAGAATCTAAGTTATCCCTCAGAGTAGTTCTGATATATTTAAGACAATGGGGCCCTTATTCTTCTCACCATAGAAGTACTTTTCTGACAGTTCCCTGACAAAAATCATTGACTCCCAAAGTCTCATCTCTCAGAAGCCAAATCCTGTGGCTACTGATCCAGATGTTAGATTTCAGACCAAGACCGAAAGTGTCTCAAAAGATGAAAGACCCTTTCCCTGCCAGATCAGCTGTTTTATTTCCTCTCTCAGCTGATCCTAGCCAATCAGAGACTGAGTATAGCAGCCAATCACATAAGCTCTTCTCTCCAGGGAGGATTAACTCTTGAACTCCCTGACTCTTCGACACAAGCAGCATTGTAAAAAGCCTGTTTTTTTGTGTAATCTGCCACAGCTTCACATAGAAATTGAATAGCATGAGGGACAAGATTGAAATTTCTGGAACCACACAAGTCAGATCCTATATTGCAGAAAACTTGACCCCTACATCAACCTTCTAAGGGCCATGCTGCATGGTAAGGCCGGCATGTACTCGCAGTCAGATGTACATGGAGAGATGTACCATAAAAGTACTCTTTTTTGCCTCTGCAAGGCAATACTGCCTGGGGGAAGAAAGAGCTGCCATTTCTCTCCCACCCCACTTTCACTAGCGGAAGGGGCGAAGAGGATCACCCTTTCTCTCTGGCTCTACATATTCTAGAAAGGACTACCTGCTTTAAGGCACAAGGAAATATGATCTGGGTCATTGATTGATTTATAATGCAAATTGGGGGCTCATTGATGTAGTCTTTATGTGCATTAAGTATCCGGGATGGGCAAGGGTCTAACCATAAGTGGTGGTCTTCACAGATCCTAGGATCCTGGTGGCATCCACTGGAGTAACTGACTTGAAGAGATCCATAAAGGGATTGGGTGTTAGCTTGGGAGTTTCTAGTGTCTCAGCTGTACCATGGCCAGTGTCAAAATCAGAGTGGATTTTTTCTCATCAAAGAACTTTGCAAAAGCATCACAGCTGATTGTCAGTTTGTGAGAATTAGAGGCTCAGATTGTGGAGTCAACAAGTGGGGAGTTATTTTAAAATGCTCAGCTGGGGGTTCAACTAGGCACTGCAACAGTAACAGCAAAGTAAGGTTTCTTAGCTGCTATCAGGAGTTGGTCAGTGAACCCACCAGACAGAAGAATATGGTTGAGATGTGTGTTTGGTTACTTCATTTATAAGTCAAGACGCATTACAAAGTTAAAGTTTTGCTTATAAGAGCTGGGATCTCTCATCTTTAAAGAAGATACTTTTGATCCTCCCTCCAGCCACTGCTATGTCTTCTTCCTATCCCTCATCTCCATACTTCTCAAGCTCATGATCTATAACTGTTTTCCACTTCAATTTGATGCTCTCCAATATACATTTTTTTTTTTGCCTGTTCCACTTTTCTGGAACTGCTATCACCGAAATTTCTAGTGATCTTCAGCTAAAATTATCATTGTTCGAATGATTTTCTTTCAGTCCTTTAGTTTCTTTAGATTGTTTCTAGTCCTTGTTCTGCTATGACCACCCCTCCATCTTAGTGTTTATAGCCCAGTCATGTATGCATTTTTTGGAAGAAAATCTCACTGAATTCAATGGTACTTACTCCCCAAATAAGTGTGTGTTGTTCATTTTCCATATCTTGTGCTGTCACAATGTGGCAATCTATTATATCTTCCTTTTTTAACTCATGGTCTTATCTTTCCTCTGTTTCTAGTAGACATAAACTGTGTGTGTGTGTGTTTGAGGGGAGAATGTGGAGCCTTCAAGAAACTACATTATACATTGAAAACTTTTCCTTGTACTCTTTCCAGGTGTCAGTGTGGAGGTTGATCACAGGCTCAAAAAGGCTCAAATGTTTCCTCATTTGAATTTGGTTAGGTTTTTAGAAACAGCTAATTCCTAAGCCCTGCAGCTGGGTTGCTTTAAGGCGCAAACACTGAATTGTTTGTACTGCAGGGAATAGCAGGAAGCTATATAATACATAGAAACATATTGGAGGTCTAGCCTAAGAATTAAGTAAAACATACCTAGCATTGCCTTTGTCTGTTTTCTATTTCTTTATCATCTTGTTCTTTTTGTGACCCAAATTGCAAAACTCCATCATCCAGGAGCTTTGTCAAGCCTGCCCATTCCCTGTTACAGGCCTCCAGCATAATAGTCCTACCTGTTCCAGAAGGCCCTTGCTTAGACTTCTGGGTTTTATGCACTTTAGGGTTGTTTAGAATGTTACCATATTATACATTGTATTTTATTTGTGCTTTCTTCTAATTTTGTGAACTGCCTTGAGCATATTTGCCCATGGAAAGGTAGCTTATAAATTGCCCAAATAAATTAATAAAAGTTCAAAAATATTAATGATGTAAAGGATGTCTTGTAAGATTGTTTGTGTGTATTGGCTGTAGCATAGAATGCTGTGTTTATGTATGAAAACAGGTTCTTTCGACTGAGGTACCATTTTGTCACTTGATGTTTGGAAATAAGGAGGCCAGAAGGGATCAGAGTGGGGATAACCTAATCAGAAATACTCCCTAACCACCCCCTACCATGATATTATAAGTGGCTGGGGATTTGAGCCGCCCAATATCCCTGCTACCATCTGTTTGCTGGAGAGCAGCAAGCATGCTTAGTCCCCATCAGGCCACTTTTCCCTTGTACTAAACAATTTGGAAATTTTCTTCCCCATGCCTAAATCTCTTCCACTGAGATTCTATAAAACCCTCAGAGACTTGGAGTAAGTCAATTTTCCAATTTCCCTCCCTTTGGTTTTCCCCTTTAACTGACTTTCAATAGTTCTTAGCATTCTACTGCCTCCTGAAACATGCTCAGTCCTCATCAGTCCATTTTAGAGGTTTTTCTCCCTCTTGAATAATCTACAAAACCTTATTTTTCTGCATACTTGGAATATCTCTCAAGTATATAGGAACCTCTGCTTTGATGGTGGATGGCCTGGATTTGCTGTTCCCGTGAACAGCATACCTATAGACTTTATTTTTAGATATAGTAGTGATAATACAACATTATGGTGGTGACAGTTGTTAGTGTCCTTTTTCTGTGAATAAAGATTGGGGTGTTGTCTGGGGATGACTTGTATTGTGATTGTATGCACAAAAGCGCTTATGGTAGTACTTAAGGGATATTGTTGGAAAACTTGTATATAGAAGTTTTAGAATGCAATAAATGATAGGTTGGTGGGCACATGTATAACATGACTGCATGAGACTGTAAGACCTGGGTTAACACATCTGGAGGTTCTGTATGGAGTGGCAAAATATGTATAGAGTCTTGTGTTTGTGTGCAGATACGCCCATATGTGGTGTGCTTTCCTGAAACATCCCAGTTCAAAATACTCCTTTTTTGGCACTGCAGACTCTTGGGTTTGGCATCTTAAGAATCTGGAGGAATCATTTAAAGATCAGAAAACTCCACTCACTGCAACCCCTAAAGGCTTCACATTTTGTGACATAGTCATTCCAGTTGGGTGAGCTCTGCCGCTTGCGGATGAGCCCATATAAGGAATCTGTTTCCTGCATTTTGGGCTCTCTATTTGTCCTCTGCCCTTCTGCACCCCCTTTGCAGAAGAAAACTGGTATTTTGGAACCGCAGCTCTGCTCATTCCTTCTCCCTGTTTATTTTTGGAAAGTGACTATTTTTGTTCCTCTTAGGGAGCTATGTTGGGTCATGCCCCCTCCATCCAGCAGGCAATAGCCCCCAATGAGAAGTATTGTCCATTTCCCACACTCACAAATATAACATTAAGAAACAAATTACTTGTTCACCTGTAAGAGATCCTGGGCCTTTCCCCTACAGTGCAGCTCCCCAAGTCTTTCAGGAGAACATTAAACCTTCAAGCTCCATTCCTTTGTTATTTCCTATTGTAAAATGTTCTTTTTTTCCCCTAAATGGGTCAACGATGAAGAAATCGAAGGAAGACCATGAATCTCTGTAGTTCCTGTGGTGTCATTAGAGCTCTTAAGAGCCTATTAAAACATGATTAAAAGCATGTGATAATTTTTACCTGTAACACGCAGGGCTTTAAGTAGGAGAGCAAATATTAAGATTATTAGAAGAGCTGAGCTGAGTCATACCATCTAATTCAACATCCTTTTCCAGCAATGGGCAACCAGATCCTTCATGGAAGCACATAAATAGGACATGAAGGCAATATCTGCCCCTGTATCTGACACATGGTATTATATTGTCTCTAAATCCAGAGGTTGTATTTAGCTTTCATGACTAATAGCCACTGATAGACCAATCATACCTTCATTTATTTATTGCCATCACCACATGGTAGAGAGTTCCATAAGCTGAAGAAGTACTTTCCTTTATCCTGAATCTATGGCCAATTAGATTCATTGGATGATCCTGGCATCTAGTATAATGAGACAGGGAGAATTTATATACTTCCTCTTCTCCTTGCATAATTTTATGAAACTCTGTCATGTTTTCCCTTAGTTTTTTTAAAGCTACAAAGCTACAAATGCTTTCCCCTTTCTTCAAAGGGAAGAACCTGCAACCTCTTAATCACTTTGGTTGCCTTTTTCTGAACTTTTTTTCAGCTGAGATGACAAGAATTACACATAGTATTCCCAGTGTGGCTGCACTATAAATTTATATAAGGGTATTGTGGCTCTAGCCATTTTATTTCCTTTCCTGATAATCCTCAACACAGAATTTTCTTTTTTGTCTTGGCCGCATACCTAAATTGATGCTTTGACTGAGCTACCGATCATGACCCCAGAATGTGTTTCCTGCGGAGTCACAGCCAGTTCACATCCATTGGTGTATATGTGAAGTTGGGATTTTTGGTCTCGGTATGAATCATGTTTGACTGTTGGTCATGTTTTGTTTTTGTTTTGTGTTTTGAGCCCTCACTGAACATGAAATGCCTGGAAAGGAGTGGAGATGGCCATTTAGGAGGCCTTATAAAAAGGATGGGCCAGTTTCATGGTTAATGAGTCTATGAACAGCTGTAAATTTACTAAAATCTCCATGCAGAAAGGCAAAATGCTTCTGAATACCAGCTACTGGACACAAATGAGGGAAAATTTCATCCCTTTCATCCCTGCTTGGGAGTACCCCCAGGTATCTGGTTAGAAACAAGTATAGGAAATAGACCTTGAACCAGTCAGAAAGGTCACATTCCTCTTGTTGTGTATCCTTTTGCAAATATAGGAAGACTCAGCAAATGGTAAGCTGCAGGGGCATTTCTTTCAGTGTCCAGCCAAATTTATCTTGCCACATGTGGCATTAAATAATAGGCAGACAGGCTTGAGTATTAAGACTGGGAACCCAAGACATATCTGGGACACTGGCTAAAATGGTGGAGCGTTGTTATGTTAAGGCCTGATCTGCAAGCACATTTCCTGCTGGATTTCATAAAGCCATCATTAACAGAACACCTCAGGAGGCTTTCAGAATCACAGTCACCAAAATGGTGCTTCTCAAACATGTGAGAACTGCCTTCATGAATTGAATTATGTGGTTCAATGGTAACGCTGGGCTACTATGAAAAAAAATCTGCCACTGCCAGAAATAGCCTTTCTGTTTAGACTTGTACTGAAAATAGAGGAGCAAATCATGGACAGGCCAAGGATTCTGTAATCCCTTTTATTCTAGGCTCTGTGGGTTCCTAGTTTGCCTAACAAAGCATGAAGTGCCTTTTAAATGTGAAGCAAGCCAAAGCAATTTCTTCAGGGAGCTTCATGCAGTCCCTTGAATCCCTAAACACAAAACGTATGTGTCTTAACCCAAAAGGAATTTGCTTTGAAAGAAAGAAGCACTGCTCAGCCTTAAGCTTGAAGAACAGAATGAACAAAACAGTTGCTTTAGAAGTATATTAGCTAGGACAGTACACTGTTTAGCAAGAAGATGTAACAGTATTAACAACTCTGAAGACTATCTGATAGAATACCTACTAAAATCTTCTTTTGTGAGTTAAAGAAGGAACTGACCCCATTACAGGTTCTCACCTGTCCAAACCTGGCCCAACTTCAGGAAACGTGTTACACAGTTAGGCATATACCAGCTGACTGAACAATACTCACTTCTGTTCTACCTCTTTTGTGATAAAAGCACCTTCTGAGGAGAAGCAAGGGTTGGATCCACAATGCTGCAAGCAGAGCAAATCTTGTGGAGTAGGACTTTTTCCGTTTTGTTAAATTGAAGCCCATTGAGCCCCCCACCCCAATTATGTTCCTGGTGATCAGAAGACCCTCAAGAACAGCAGTGGAAGAGTCCACAGTTCTTGAAGGAATGGACAGAAATCCACACCCTCCAACAAAGGGAGTGCCATTCTGCCCGGAGAAGAAAGTGGATGCAATCTGATGGCAGTTGTTGTAAGGACTATTAATGCTGCAATATAGTAATTCCATTACAATCCCTATATTTCAAATGGGGGACTGTTGCAGAAGGATAATGGATTACCTAAAACCAGCCAGTGAGCTCATGGCACAGCTTAGATTTGAACCAGGGACTTTCTGGCTTACAGCTCAGTCTCTTTGCCACTACACTGTGCTAGCTAACTACAGGAAATGAGGAGGTATTGTATCCTTCCATGGGTGACAACCTGCAGAATTATTACTGAGTGATGAGGGGAAAGAGACAGGCCAACAGAGAAAGTCAGTAATGAAATTGCTAGAACACTGAAGCAGTTGAAAGAAGTCAGATGATGGGTGTAGTATAGTGAGACCATCCTGTTAACAGGCAGATGGATGTCTTTGCTTCAAAAATGAGGGTTTTTTACTTTTTAGTAATAGTTTCAGGATAAGCAAGCAAGTATAGAAGTATCATTCATACGTTGGTACTAATTACAGCCCTTTTCACCACAATATCTTTAGCAGGCTGAGTCTTGATGTTCATATGATGCCACCAGTGGTAATCCATTGGGTGGTCCTTTGAGTAGAAAGATGGACAATACATTATTTAAATAAATGAAATAAAACATAGGAGTTTGTCTTCTGGGATATTTCTGCGTGTACATGTCAATCTATCTCGTTATGTGTAATATTTATTTATTTATTTGATTTCTATCACACCCTCTCCCCCAAGCGGGCTCAGGGCAGGTCACAACAGGAATATGAACAATAAAACCACATCAAACCATAACGATTTAGAATCCAATTTTAAAACAGATGACAGCCAGTAATAATCCATTGTGCTCCTTGCATTGAAGGGCAGGCAGAAACATAATAGTACTCTGGTTACTATTGGTGGAAACCATTGCCATCTATGCCATCAAACAAGTATGAGGGCAGTTTGGGCAGGAGGGGCTGGAAAGCATGGTTGCCCACTGGTTAGCTGAAAGCCTGGTGGAACAGCTTCATTTTACAGGCCCTGTGGAACTGCAATAAATCCCGCAGGGCCCTGATCTCAATCGGGAGCGTGTTCCACCAGGCTGGGGCCAGGGCAGAGAAGGCCCTGGCCGTAGTCGAGGCCAGGTGGATATCTTTTGGGCTGGGGACTCCCAGTAGATGTTGCTCTGCTGAGCATAAAGCTCTATGGGGCACATATGAGGAGAGACGGTCTCACAGGCAGTGTTCCCTCTAAGCTGTGGAGTCTTGTGAGCAAAAATTCTACCTTGTGAGCTACTGGCATTAAAATTGTGAGTGAGCAATTTGGCTCCTGCATAAATTAGTTTGCTCTGGAGCCCTGCTTCCTGAGCTAAGACAAAAATGTGTGAGCCGGAGACACCGGCCGATAGTTAGCCAATTTGGTCGGGTCTAAAAATGGCTTTTTCAAGAGAGGGCGGACCATCGCTTCCTTGAGTGCCCCAGGGAACTGTCCCTCTGAGAGGGACATGTTGATAATCTCCCGCAGGGTACCTCGAAACTCCTCGCGGCCTGCTTTAATGAGCCAAGAGGGGCACGGATCAAGGTCGCATGTGGTTGGACGCACCAATACGAGCAATCTCTCCACTTCCTCCAGACTGAGCTGGTCAAAACGCTCTAAACCCGGCACCAAAGATGTGCAAGGGGCCTCAAGTTCGCTCACTGTTTCAATTGTGGCGGGGAGATTGCGGCAGAGCACCGAGACTTTATCTGCAAAATAGCTCGTGAATGCCTCACAGCCTATATCCAATTCCCTAGTGTTTTGTCTGCCCTGTGGCAGAACTGTCAAAGACCGAATTGTACTAAATAATTGGGTCGGGCGTGAGCTAGCAAATGCAATCTTGGCCGCATAGAAATCTCTTTGCGGCTTTGACTGCCATCTCATAGGCTTTCATAAACGTCCTATAAGATGCTCTAGATGCTTCAGCGCGAGCTCGGCACCACCGTCTCTCTAGCCCTCTCAGTTCTCGCTTCAGCTCGCGCAGCTCTTGGGTATACCAAGGTGCTTGCCTAGCACGAGTGCGGAGAGGGCGCCTGGGAGCGATCTCGTCGATGGCTGAGGAGAGCCGGACATGCCAGTCCTCCACCAGCTCATCCAACGAGCCGCCAGGGGGCCTAGGATCCCGCAGGGCAATCTGGAGCCGCAAAGGGTCCATTTGGCGCCACGGGCGAGCATAAATCTGCTCGCTGCCTAAACAGGGTCAGGGTGGAACCTTCAGATGGGCCTTCAGGGCCTGGTGGTCCAACCATGGCACTACCTCTGTAGTGATCTGGTCCACCTTCACCCCTGCCGCAAAGATAAGTCAAACATGTGACCGACCCGATGCATGGGAGCCGAAACAAGCCGAAAAAATGGGAGCGGACTCAAGATTGTCAGGATGCTGAATTCTGTATTCAGGATCAATTTCAGCTCTTAAATGGACAGTCAAGGTCTTGGCTTTTGTAACTTCTCCAACTTTCTCTGTCTCGCTACCTTCCTTCTGTTCTGGTATCTTAGTCCCTTTCCAAATATCCAGGATTGCTTGTGAAAAAGCCAAGACTGCAGTTAGTGAATGTATATTTGCTGAACTTTTGTGATAATAATTCTGGATTATTCTGGATTTCCCCCTCTCCTTATAGAGAACCTTGGGGCCAGACTAGATGATGCAAGAGACAGAGCCAATGTCATTCTATCACTTTTCTGTAATGTCTGATGTATCCAGTGTGTGACACAACAGCATGGTGGTCATCTGTGTGTCCCCCACCTCACAACAATGGTTAACTGGGGTGTGAGGAGAAACTGAAAATAATGACATCAAACTACAATACTACAAAGAGAGATTAAAGAGACACAGTGGTGACAACCATGTCTCTCATAAAGTCTGGTTTAGCCCTCAGGTGTATTTTAAGTTTCTTGCCAGTTAATATCTAGAATCAGCGTAGATGAAATCTTAGATCTGTGCTGGTTTTCAAGAGATATGTAGCTGTATAATTTAGATTGGCCATTTGTGTGTGTGTGTTTTCTGTTCATCATATTGCTTGTTGCCTTCTTTAAGGGTCCTCCATCTATACCTGCTCGCCGGCAAGGAGGATGGGCAAGTGATGCTGTTGTGAATGCTTCCAAGTGAGTGGAAGAGTTTTATTTTCTTTCTCAACGGTTTAAGACATGCTGTTGTGTTCATCAGGATAATTCCCTGGAATAGCCAATATCTCCATGACCATTGCCTTCCAAATGTGCTTGTTTGAGGGGAACTTCTATCTTGAACTCCTAAATTTCTGCAGGGATCACCCGCGTCTCTTGTAGAAGGGCTCAGGGTTCATAATAAGGCTCTGACAAAAGGGGTGGCTGCAGCACCCAGGAATCTGTGGCACTGCTTGGACTTCTTTGCCAGTTCGTCTCCTATGGTCCATGCAGCGTACAGAAAGAGCCGCCCAACATTTCTGAGTCCATTTTCCACCTTCTACTGTTTCTACATGGCAGTAATGTCTGGGAGGGGGGATTACCAAAGTGTGCACTGCTGTGATTTGTTTTTATGCCATCAGTGAACTTTGCTGTCCAAATCATCACATGACAAAAGGGATTCACACCATAAATCTAATAATCTCCTTGAAAAATGAAATCGGGAAGCAGTTACTGTGCTGAACTGATGTAGTATGAAGGTATTGGGTGCACTAAGATCCCACAGCCTCCATATTATGTTCTGCAATACCTTATATGTTTC
Organism: Gekko japonicus; assembly: GCF_001447785.1. Classification (NCBI taxonomy): domain Eukaryota; kingdom Metazoa; phylum Chordata; class Lepidosauria; order Squamata; family Gekkonidae; genus Gekko; species Gekko japonicus. The sequence goes on from NW_015170887.1 coordinate 532,674, forward strand.
CAGTATGCAATAAACGTAGTGCAGTTCTTTGCACTGGCCAAGAAGGCAAGTTAACGGGGGTTCTTCATAGTTCCCAGATTGGTGCACTGTATATACCTTCCCTCTCCATGTCTGTCAGAGTCAACCAGGACTTACTTATTTAGGATATTTCTCTGCCATCTCTTCAGGGGCTTGCTTGAGACAGCTTACAATTAAATCTACATCACAATATTAAAAACAAGCCATTAAAAACAGGCCAGGACTTGAACCAGGAACTTTTTGACCTTTACGCTGGTGCCCCTTGTGGTGAGTCTTAAGGCTGCAGAATGGAGGGATAAGTGGGGACAGGAGTGTCATCTTCAAGCTCCATCATGGCTCTTCCCCCTATTTTGGTGGTCCCAGTACGGATGCAATGATGCCCACTGATGTGTTCCCTGGTGCCCACTTGTTTCTTCCCCAAAGCAAAGAGCTTGTCCTTGCGTTCCTCCACCTATTGGGAGAAGGAGGTGCTTCAGAAGAGCCCAGCAGTCGCAGTTAACTGCACTTGGGTCCAGTTGGCTGCTCTCTCAGCCTAAGAATGCTTCTTTTGTGTCTCTCCTCCCTGAAACAACCCCTCTCCACTCAGGTTTGTCGCCCTGGTAGCTGCCTTCTTCCTCATCCCATTCCCTTTCTACCTCCTTCCATCCTCTTCCTCCTCTCCCCCTTGGTTAGTCTGTTGTTTTCTGTCCTTGTCCCTTCCCTCTCTGTCATCCCTTTTATTCCTGGCTCCCTTTCCAGCGCCCAGCCCAGCTCCTCCCATGTGGCCTTTTTGTAACCAGTCACAGCCCACCATCGGCATTGTAGTCACACCCCCAAGGAAACACCTTGCATCCTAGCCATGTCTTGACGTCCTGACTTATGCTCAGGTAATGGTGCACCACTTGCCCACTGCCACGGGGGCTGGAAGCTGCATTCCCACTCCCACCAGCCAGCTGTTTGGTGGGGCAGAACCAGCCTCTAGCTGCAGCACCACCTCCTCCTTCTCCTCAGCCCTCATTGCACTGGCCTCTTCCAGGTGGTGGCCCCCCAGGTGAGTGCCTGCTCACAAGCCCTCGAACTGGGCTATGGTCAGGCTGCCATGCTGCTTGTTTGCTAAGGTCATACATTGAGTTCTCCATGGACAAATGCCCCAGCTTTGGCCCTGGCCAGTGCATTACTATGGACTGGCTTTAAATCTCTAGCCAAATATTCCTGGAATTCCTGGCAGCATTGGCTTTTGAAGCTGCAACTACTCAGCTTGAATGTGCTTTAGCTGTCTGACAGAGACTCTTTAATTATTGCTGGGACAAGTGTGGCAGAGACTTGCGGTGGCAAAGAACCACCTCTCTCCAGTGGTGCTGCTCATATCCCACTGTATGGATGGTACTGGCTGAAATGAGGAGTTTTTAAAAACAGACTCTGAAGCTAATATGCACCTCTTTCTTCTACCACGTAGTTGTCAAGAGAAAGATAAGCATGCTCAAAATTCAACTGTGAATTAGCTACCTTGTTCTGGCCAGTAAGCATGCTACCACCTGTTGGGGTGGTGCTATTTCTAGGACTGCCACTGCTTCCATCTTGTTTCTGTTGTTCTCACTTCTTTCTAGACTTTTCTAGACTTTTCATCAGCATAACTGCATGCACATGGATAGAAAGTCACAGGGGAGACTGAGTTGAAATCTAGCATGATCGATTGAATTCCCTGTCAGGCCAGACTCGTTTGTGACAGGACAAGCTGTACTGAAGCACCCAACAGCATCCACCCTGTAGTGAGCCACAAGCAAGGAGCACTGAGCAGGAGAAATAATGCCAGACACATCTGAAAAGCAGAGAATTCCACAAAGTGCAGTCTAGTTGTGGACCCACCATGTGCTTATCTATCTGCTCCCCCCCCCATTTTCCATCTGTGACCATACATAATTCAAGCCCTGATATTGCTTCTGCTGCAGAGGCATTTGTCCACCAGAAGAGGGCACTTATGCTCTGTAAGGAAAGCTGCACAAATGCCCTTCATGACATCATTACCTTTTGATAAACAGACTTACGGTAACTGGCCCATTATGTTGGCTCATGCATTATATTTATAAGACACAAAGGGAAAAGAGCATGTGCTTGCCAAACAGAATGCCTGGTGTCTGGCAAAGAGCTTATTCTCGTATACTGACAACTTTAAATGGGGGCGGAGGGATACCAAGATCCCTTTTGAAAATAGATATAGTAACTCCTCTTTTGCCCAGCTCTCCTTTATAGGATTTGTCTCAATTGACATCTTTTTCTCTCTCTTGTTCTTAAAGGCTGTGAGATACTTTAAGACAATTTTATGATTTGTGTCTCTTTCCAGAGCCCTTTCTTTTTGCTCAGTTAAGAACATAAGAGACGCCAATGTTGGATCAGGCCAAAGGCCCATCCAGTCCAACACTCTGTGTCACACAGTGGCCAAAAATACCATTGCCATCTGGAGGTCCACCAGTGGGGTCAGGACATTAGAAGTTCCGTGCACATACCAAATCAAATGGTTTTTATCTTCATTAAAATCTTGCAAAATGTCCCTGTATTTACCATGTTACACACAGGAAACTGAGGCTGAGGCAAAGAGATTTTCTTCACAAGGAATCTATTGCAGTTGTATGATTTGAATCCATATATTTCTGGATCAAAGGCTGGAAGAAGCATGAAAGTCACTTAATACAGCGCCCTGTACTCGGCAGCCCAACAGCTTAGCCAGGGTTTGTACACGGTGCTTGTCAAAATACACATTTAATTTTGTTTTGAAATGCTTTTAAAAATATGTGTTTGGCTCTTATAAACCCTTTTAGCTTGCATTTTGGTTCTGAAGCCCTAGTCTAGTAGCAGTAAATGACTAGGTCTATGCCGAGCTCGTGTAGCATACTAGCTGTAAGTTTTGAATCCGAAAGTTTCTGATTCAAGTCTTATATTCTCTGTAAGTCACTAATGGTTTTTGGCAAGCCATACTCTCAGCCTGCACACACACCCCAATCTGCTATATGGTGAGAATAGGTTTGTTGCAGGGATTTTAACAAGATAAATGGTCGGAAAGTTGGGTTTGGGGATACAGTATATAATAGTACATTGATTAACCCAGAGAAGTGAAACGGTGTTGCCAGAGATTAGTATGCAGCTCCATCAGTGCAGAAAGTATAGGAGAGAGAGACTCAAACTGGTATGAATGGTTATATCAAATTGTCTCTGAGTAAAGTTTCTTATATGTAGCTGCATGTTCCTGCGTGGCAACTTAAGATTGCAAGAGGCCCTCTTTACTGTCCCATCAACCAAAAAAGTTCATCTGGTGATACACAAGAGAGGGCCTTTTCAGTGGCAGCATCAAAATGATAGAATAAGCTCCCCAGGGTGGTGCTTCTGTCTGTCCTGGCTTCCTCCTTTAGGAGGCAACAGAAGACGGTTTTATTCACAATGGCACTAGGTTATTTTTAGGTTTTTTGCCTACCAGCAGTTTTAAAATCTTAATTTTAACTTGTGCTTTTTATGTCGGGCTAAAGTGTAGCCTACAATAGCCATCCAGATTTTTGTGAATCTCAAGGAAAAGGAACCCACCTGTGTTGTACAGGAGAAAGAAGAAACAAGTTCCACAGCACAAAATAGAAAAGGAAACATCAACTCTTGGGTTGGCAATAATGGATGAGTTTGTTTTACATTCAGAAACTGAACTTTCATATCTGGAATTGGAAATAAATTTTTCTCATAGTGACCACAAATTTATACCCCACTTTTCTGCCCTCGTCAAAGCCAGCGTATCTTTAAAACCAATAAAAGATAAACCATAAAATAATTAAAACTAGAGCTGAAATATACATATCGAAACATAAAAATAACAATTAAAACAGGGCAAGAATGGGGGTTCACTGAAGGAACGCTGAACAAAACAAAAAAGTTTTCACGTGCTGGTAGAAGATGGCAATAGACGGGGACAGACAAGTCTCCATGTGGAGAGCGTTCCAGAGTTTTGGTGCCACAACCAAGACCTTTTTCTGGGTTGTCACCTGCCCAATCTCAGCAGTTGGGGACACCTGAAGCAGGGCCTTGAAAGATGACAGCAGTGGTTGGGTAGATTTGTAAGACAGTAGGTGGTCCTTTAGATATGTTGGTCCCAAGTCATAGAAGGCTTTAAAGATCAACACCAGCACCTTGAATTGTGCCTGGAAACATATTGTGGGGGCAGTGTATATGGGCCAAGAGTGAAATTATGTGGTCCTACCACTCACTCCAGTCGACATCCTGCCTGCAGCATTCAGTAACAACTGAAGTTTCCAAGCACTTGCCGAGTGCAGCCCCACAAAGAGTACGTTGCAGTAAAGATCGGTATGATCCAATACAACGAAATCTGTTCAGGACCTATAAAGAACTACAGTTGTGTGTTCAAGTAGGAAAAAAATTCTTAATCAAGCAGAGCAGACTTGGATATGGGGTAATATCTATATATCTAATTCCCAACTTGCCCCCGGAGTGCGGATAGCTAAATTAGCGCTCCGGGGGCAGCTAGGGGGCCGGGGGAGGTTTGTGCACATGTGGGCCAGTCCCCACATGTGCACAAAAATAAAAAAAGTTGAAAAAAATTTCGGGGGGATGTTTAAATCCCCCTGAAAGTGCAAGAGCGTCTCCTGCGCGTGCGCAGGAGACGCTCTGCGACCTACCGGACTTCCGTGCGGGGGAAGGGAGACAGGCAGGCAGGCACACAGGCAGCAGGGGGGGAGGGGAAGGACCGCCCTCGCCGCCGCCACAGCCGCCCCCTCCTCTTTGGAGCCGGCCGGCCTGCCGGCCGGGCAGACAGACACGCAGGCGAGGGGGAGGGCGGGGAAGGACTGGCCTCGCCGCCGCCGCCGCCTTTTGGGAGCCGGCTGGCAGGCAGGCCAGGCACGCCAGGCTGCCTGCAAAGGGGGGGGAGGACAGGCCTCTCCGCCTCGGAGCCGGGCGGCGGGGGACCGGCCTTGCCGCCGCCGCCTGGGGGAGAACGAGCGGGGGGGAGAGGAGACGGAGCTCTTCTCCCCCCCCCCGCGAGTATCGCGGGCCACCCCTTGTATTTTCTAAATCTCTATGGATTTCAAAGAAACTTTTCTTAAGATATAACATAAATGGTATCTTAATATACCATATTGCTTGTCAGAAGTTAATGCTTATATTCCAAATGTATGGCAATGCCACGGAAAACTGAGCTTTTGCACATATTCTAGAACTGGTGTGCAGTTATACATTTGATTAATGATACGACAAGGTGTCTATTACCCTTTGGTTCCAAGATAATCTTTTTGAATTTTTTTAAGGGGGCTGTTTTAGAATCTGATCTGGTGAAGCTCTTTGACCTGTTTACAGTAGCCTAACTCAGATTAGAGCAAATTAGAAAAAGCTTAAACATCCTTCTATTATGAAATAGTATCAGAAGATTTGGGAAATAGTGCTAATGACAAAATTAACCTACTATGTATGGTCCTGGTAAACATTAGGTAATGTTTTACTTACTTGTTTGTTTGTTTGTTTGTTTGATTTATATCCCATCCTCCCCTGCCCTCTAATCCTTTTGTGGAAAAGTGATCAGTGTTTATTGTGTTTTGGAATAGTAAATTTCAGGATGAGATTGTGCCTTGAGGTGCTTTCAGTTGGTTTTTAAAGTTGTGTATTATAAGTTATCTCTTGCTGTTATTTTATAATAAAGACGTGAAAGAAGAAAGTTGTTCATGGTTGAGGGTTCACCTACCTGAAGGACTGTCTCTCCATACCTGAGCCCATACAGCAGTTGCCCTCATTGCATTAGAGTGGGTTGACCAAACTTTCAACGAAAGTTTGCCTGAAACTGCTCTGGGCCTTCTAAGTGGTAGTGCTGTCTGTATGGAACAAATTATGTATGGGAACTTTTATGATTTCTTCACTGTAGGCCTTTAAACAAAAAGTCAAAACTGTGTTACTTTAATAGGTGTTTTTGTGGTCAGGTAGTGTGTATAGATTTTTATTCACACTGTTTTGGTATTAAGTTTGTATTATATTTTAATTCATAATTTTTTATGATATGCAATTTTAGCTGATTTGGGATCTAAGAGAAAAGATGGGTGTTTTAAAATAACTAGGGCAATGTTCAAGGATCTTGAGTAATTTAAACTGGTAATTATATAGTTACTTGTAGGGGGCTGATCTGTAGAGAACCCTACTTTGGAGCAGATGATCAGCTTGACCACTCATTGTATCTCTTTCAGAAGTGTGAGTCATCTTGAAAGAAGGGCAATTGAGGCATATCTTGGAGCATGCACATTTGGAGCAGAGCTTGTCAGGATGATGCTGTGGGGCACAAACCATCATTAGGAAGGTTTTCTTTGCTGGCTAAATAGCAATTGTTTAAGAACAATCTGTCCTCTTGTACCACTCCCATGAAGTTTAATATAACTTTTGCAGGCAAAATCCTGATGCTTCTAAAGTATGTAGAACCCAGCATTTACCCTTTGGATATCTAGAACAGCATGTGTTTTGATGGGGCAAGTAATATGCTGACATGATCTGTTTACAGATAATGATTGGAGTGGGAGCACTGGTAGTTTTCGGTTCTGGAGTTGGCAGTAGGTTGTTGAGATTGCTAGAGCTGCAAAAGCAATTGAGCACCAAGAAATTAGAAACATTTTTCATCCCTGGAGACTGAATGCTTTAAACTGAGGTTTCTGGAGATAAGTGAAAATCTGCTAACAGAAGATGTAAGAAGCTGGATTAATAGGATATTTTCTGTTGATTCTCTAATTGTTTTTCTTGTTGCCTGTTCCATGACTGTGGAAAGAAGAGGGCTCTCAATTCAAATTATTAATAATATTCTTATATCTCCTGCGCCTGAAGTGACCCTGAATGTTTATAAAAATCTTAGGCCAATTTCCACTTTGTAAGCAAAGTAAAATACTTGTTTCTGAAGCTTTTACTGCCAAAATAAGTGCTTATTCACATTTGCAAACTGGCTGCCTGTGTTTGCTACACAATCCCTTCGGGATAGCTAGAAACATCCATATGAACTGGGCTGTGCATGTACATGCCCTTCTTCAGCCATTTCCATGCATTGCAGTGACAGTTTTAAGGCTGTTCATATGGTAGAAACAGCTCCTCACCATTGCAGACTGTATCAGCAACTGCTTCATTGTTCACTCAAAGGGTTCAACCTCACCCCACCCCCCAGTCCTGTATATGTGAGGCCTTGTGTGGAGCAAATAAGTGACCAGTTTATGTGTGTGAATGAACCCATCATCTAAAAGAGAACTTCCTGAGAATGCTGTTATGTTATGGATGTAGACATGGAGCCTGAACCAGAACAGTGCTTACCTAATATGCGTTGTCTCAAACTGCCACCTGTTGCAGTCCTTGGAGACAGAGAGGGAGGGTACAGGAAGCAGAGTGCCACAGGAGTGAATTGAACTTGGGAGGAAGGAAAAGAAGTCTGATTAAGTTTTGTCTTGAAGTGTCTGTTTTTGGGTTTGTCCCTGCATTGATCTGCAAGGGAATGAGGCAAGTAATGGCCCCTTGGGGACCTTCAGGACTTTCTTCTCAATGTCAGCCGTCATTTTCAATCACCCTCTCCCTCCCAGCCATTAATTTTGGCCCGGGATCATGGGGACTTGTCCATCTATCACACCTAATTGACACTAAATGATCTGTCAGTTTATTGATGAACGGCAGGAGTGGAATTGTCACAATATATTTTACTTTCTAACAACTCCTCCTGACAATTTTACCTTGTCCATCTCACTCTCCTCACATAAATCTCCATTGGCCTCTCGTTCCTTCTCTTGGGCTGTTCTGGTGCCAGCCGCCTCCATGCCATCAGCACGCATCAAGGGCATCAAGATGGCGGTAGAGCTGCAGTGTGTGTGGGTTTGGATTTTTTTCTTCTTTTTATAGAGTGGATGTTTCAGGAATGCTAACAGGCTCCTGTCCTCTTCTCCTTCAGTGTCATTGCTGGGGTGGTTCTCTCCTTGTCTTTTCACAGCCAGTATGTTCAGACCTGGCAGAAACAATAAGGCAAAAGGGACAGAGCAGTATCATTTCCTTGACTAAATCCAACCAATGCAACTGTGACTGCAGAGTAAAATGATGTTTGTTTGTTTTTAATTTGATTTAAAGAAATAATCACAACTGGTCATTTCCCTTTTCTGCTGTTTCTCAGGTAGACCTGAAAGGGTAGGATTTTTATAAATGTGCTTGGTTCAATTTGCTTCTTTAAAAATACTTTTCCTTAAATGATGTTTTGTATAGCTGGGTGTTTAAGGCAGGGTTTTTGAAGCCCTGAGAGCCATGGTAGCACAAAGTGAATTCTGGGAAGGAGGAAGCATCAGCGCATGGATACTGACTAAAGCCATCAGTGTGAAATGAGTCCATTAGTAAATGTTTTGTAAGAATTTGGTTAATGTCTTACCTGGGTGAACCCTGAAACCTTGAAAAGGGTTGTGAACTTTAGTTGTGCTTGTTCTTCATATATATGTGTGAATTTTGAATTTGTTTGGTAGCTGAAATAGTAAGCCTGTACCAGTTATAAAATCTTTTTGGTAAGGAAGAAATATTACTCCTTGTCCTTCATTTAGAATTTGCTATGAGAAACAAGGAGCTCTGAGCATTGTAACTTTTTGAGAATGCTGAGATTTCTCTGATTCACAAAAGCGATATGGTGAATGCCTAGGGTTCTCTTGAGGGAAGTCATTATAATTTTTTCCAGTGGCAGAAATATAACTAGTGTAGCCATAGATGTCACCCATACACTGTGAGCAATTCTCTATGTATAGTGTGAACAGGGTTTTTTTTTGTTTTGTTTTTTAAATTTCCTCTAACATATTCCATGTGAAGACAGTAATGTTCACAAGAGCTGCCTCATTTGACTTCACTGAATTTTCTGCCATACCCAGCCTCCTAACACTGACAATATACAAGAGTTCCTTCAACAGACCCATAGGTAGGGCTGGAGATTTTTCTAAATCAAGTGTAGTTGAAATTCAGTATAACAGACTGTCATGGTAATAAGACTGAGCTGAAATTACCCATTGTTTTTCATTAACATTTTCAACAGTACCAGAAAATATTTCCCTTTTTTATTATTTTTAACACATGCACAAGGGGAAGTGATATATGTATTGGTAAGGATCAAAACTGGGGTATTTATTTATTTATTTATTTTTATTTATTAAATTTCTAACCCGCCCTCCCGCCGAAGCGGCTCAGGGCGGTTTACATAGAGTCTTAAAACCAACACACAATTTAAAACCAGCAAGAACAACATAAAATATAATTCCATAAAAATTCCATAAATACAGTAAACTATTTGAATATGATGGTATCATATAATAAAGTGCAAGTGCTACTCGACAGATGAAATCAATTTATTACTGGAACGCCTGGCAAAGAACTACTCATTCTAAGTACTGGAAATCCTCTCCCATGTCTTATTTTGAGTCTTAACCAGATACTGACCGCAAGATCATAACTATGAGAGCTAGATATGTTGGGTTTTCAGACTTCTGAATCCTTGTTTTGGTCTTTGAGGTAAAAGTCTGTCCTTCCTTTGTCTCTTGAGCCAGTGGCAATTTTTTAAAATACCCCATGTTTTCAGTCGTTTTGTTTGTAAGCAGAGGTATTTTGAATGCTACAAACCTAACAAGAAATTGCTCTGTTTTCCCTTTCATGAACCTCTCTTCAAAAATAAAATGTCTGTGAACATCACTACCTTCTTTTCCTCTTTTTTCCTTCTGTTCTCCTAGTAAGAGGGCATCTTCAAGGGGCTTTAGTTTTATGGGTCATTCATAAAAGAGAAAGTGCTTAGGCATGCCAGGAATTATGTTCACAACTGTGCTGAAATATCCCCTTCAGCTGTGATGCTGTTTCTGCATCTACACACCTACACCACCTTTGATATTCTAGTCCTTGACTCCCTGCAGAGCTCTGTGGATCCCCATCCCTCAGTTTGTACCACTGGGCTCCTCAGAATCTGTATACCACCCCAGAAGAGAAAACTCAGACTGTGTACTTTCTGTGTGTAGACAGTCTGATCTCTGTTCATGAAAATTTTTGAAGTGCCAGAACTGTGATACCTGCCTGAGAAATACCGAATAACCTGTTGCTGGGTGTCGGGCATGAAAGATGTTGAGTGGGATTGGAGAAGAGGTAATTTTAGTTCCACCTAAGCCTTTCTTGAATGCCGAGCCCTTGTAATATATAATAGATCCCTAAAGGGGAAGTTCAACAAAAGGAAGCCAAATATAACTATTGAGGCTAGTCTATTAATAGAATGGGTAGAAAAATAATGTGTGGTGAATATTTGGTAAAAGTAAGTTTAAAATGGAAAACATTCTCATATTTTATGTCTGGGGGACATAAATGTTACAAACTAATGGACAGAGCAATGGCCTGATGCCTTTAAAAAAATATCTCTCTCTCTCTCTCTCTCTCTCTCTCTCTCTCCCTCTCTCTCTTTCTTTCAATCTCTCTCTCTAATGGTATAATAGTAGAGGGAACTGAAATGGGAATGCTGTTGCATGTCTAGCCAGAAGGGAGCACACTTTACACACAAATGTGTACAAGTTCCAATACAGTTCTAGCTTTGACTATTTGTGTTCCACAGGCAGTCCTTCCCTGTCAATACTCATTCAACTCCTGTTGTAATATTAAAGAGAAATTGTGCTATAGAGGGTAAGTGAAGTGTATTGGGTCACAGAGTTGGGAAATGGTATGGCCCCTCTGCTTAAGGAACACTGACTAGTTAGGAGAAAAGGGTGGAGGAGGACTTCTGCCAAAACTCAACTACACATCATCTTGGTTATATAGTGTTTGCTTTTACCAGACCCTCGTAGCTTCTCCTAGGTTGGTCACTTGAGTTGCAGCTTCAGAGGCCTTTTGCTTTTTCTTGGCTGTTAGACGTGAACATGCTTCTTGACCTTGACACAAGCTTTGTTTGTTAAGCATGTCTAGTCAAGGGTAATGTGATGGTGCCAAGTAAATAAAGTTACAGGGTGGCATTAAAAGGCTTTCTGGCCAAGTACGTTTTTTTTCCCCCAGAGGGCTGCTGGTGCTGAATAGCCAATAGGTATTTTATATCTTACCCATACTTGGAACTCTGGCTAGTAAGTAGATGGTAAAGAAACTGATTTCTGGAAAATGGAGTTTGCATCTTGAAACTTCTTTGGTGTGATCATATTCTTCCTTCTTATTCTCAGTCATTCTGTTGCTCACGGTCATGAGAGCATCTTCTATACACACCCATCTATACTCCCCCATCCATTGTTTCACTGGTGCCCATTCCCCCTTAAGTAACACATCAACAGTGCCATCCTAGGCAGAGTCTACTGAAGTCAGCAGCTTAGAAAGAGGCAACTCTGCTTACAGTGTCACTAGAACTCTTAGTTACCTGACTCTGCGAGAGGTTGACCTCTCAGTGCTCAGCTCTGTATACTGCCTTACAGCAAGGAAGAATAATCAGGGTCATCCATGATCTACAAACATTAAAAGATTTCAAGGGCATGTGCCCCCATTTATCCCACTTATGTCCCCTTTAAAACAGGTTAACGGTGTCTAATTAACCACTAAACACTGTCATCCTGCATGAATATCACATGCTCGCTTTTCTTGGAGCCTCATCATTTTATCTCCATTTAGATCACCACAATATTCCATTAAATGAGAGAGAAACATTTTAACAGAGACGATATCTGCATTAGTGCTGTCTTTCACCCTTTAGCACTTAACCTCTGAGACAGGAGCACTTACAGAGCAGAACAGCTGCCTCACCTCAAACCTGGTATACAGTTTTTGGGGGAGATGAGGGGTGGGGAGAGCACCACTGGCATATTTGAGTGTATCTAGAGAATGCTGTTTCTATTTCCATAGTATACCTCTTGCATAGCATAACCAAAAGTATTATACCAGTAGTATAAGATCTGTTGGTGTTTCTTTTCTTCCATATCACACAGCCTCAGGACAGGTTACCCTACGGCCTTATTTATTTCGAACCCCTCCCCCATTGTTTAACATTTGTTAGATAAAGGTACTTTTAAAAGTATACAATGGGTCTCTGGGCCTTAAAATTGTAGTTTTTCATTTAATTTTCATCCAATTAAGGAAGAAGGAATTCTATTGTTCCTTCTTGAAAAACAACCCAGCATTCTTGAGATCAGAATAGTGAGCTTCCATGTTTGTGCATGAGAATATAGAAGAGAGGGGAGAACCCCAATATATGTTCTCTAACTAAATTTTTCTGGAGGCTAAGGCCACATACATACTTTTGCAGTGAAATAGCAGAAGATATGGTGTATGTCTTGTACAGCAAAAGAGACTGGTGAGATATATAACCTGCCTTTGATACTTCACTGTTATATTTTTGAAATTTTGAAATTATACTAAACAATACCTTTTGTTAGAATTGGAGGACCTCTGCAAACATAGGACTGCATCCTAACGTGCTCCTAGTGGTGGTGCCTTCCATTGATCCCAGCCTTCCTCCAATCCAGGAGGTGAGGAGAGATGAATGGAAGGGTAGAATCCATTAAGTGTAAAGTGTCTGTCTAAATAGTAAAATTGTAGATCATCCTCAGTTAGGATAAAAAGGTGAATCATGGGACTGAAATGGAGGATAAAAGACATTAAACATCAGGAAAAACCTTTCAAGCAACAAAGACACAATGGTAAAGCCATGCAGTTTTATTAGGATTCATGCACATTTCCCAGAATTCTTTTGCAAATTATGCCAAGTATGGTTGAGGTACTATCTAGTCAAAGGACGACTTCAGAAGACCTTTTCCAGTCTTAAAATTCTTAAAATACCAAATACATTGACATGTTAAGGATTTATTTATTTAAAACTTTTATAAACCTGCCTTTCTACCAGAAAGGTGGAATCTAAGGCAGGTAATAATAATAAAGCCAATACATCATAAAAATAATTTTAAAAAATCATTATCTTAGCTAGCAATAACACTTTTTCTAAGTCCAAGCATTTGTCCTTCAAAGCCTGAGTGCTAGAAACATTTATCCTGCAAGCCCAGTGCCCGTCTAAAAAGCCCCGTCTTGCTAGTGCAGAAGGATCTGCATACGGTGCATGAAGAAGAAGCTTTTTGTAACCTGGTCATCTCACATTAACAAGTAGTAGCAGCTGAGGCTTTATGTTGTCAACATGTTTGTGTCAAAGCTGTGGGAGAGACAGAAACTTCTGGATGGAAGGCATACTTAAAGAAGCATGTGCCAACTCAGGGTTGCTTGGTAACAGCTCTGCCTTGGAACAGGGCATGGGGTAGTAAAGGAAGACCCAGGTGGTGTTCCATGTCATGCGATGCTGCAACTCCAAAAGATCACCAAAAGAATATTTTCCAGTGCACAGTTTAAAAACTTTTCCCTGTGAAATAGTCAAAGCAATCAGCAAGTGATGGAGTATCTGCTAAAAAGAAACCTGGCATTTAATTAACTTTTCAAAGTGCTGGTTCAGCAACCTCCATGTTTTACATTTTGAATATTGAACAAGCATCCTTAATCGGATCTGAATTAGTTCTGGGCTTGCTGGGGTGGAGACAGAGGGAGAGAGCTGCCTGCCATCTCCCCACCCGGCCTCCTTCCTCCAGCAGCACATTATTATGATGAACTCCAAATAACTCAGACAGGTTTTCCCTGATCCATGGGGCATCTGGCTCAGCCTTTCCCCATCTAACTCAAGGCAGCTCTATTAAAGAGCAAATTTCATATTTATGGCCAAGGATGGCAGGAAGAATGGACTGATCTCAAGTGACTGAGCCAAACTAGTAACAAGTACAGCCCCCCTCTGAGTGTGGAAGATTCCAAACCCTTTTCTGGCGGCTCTGGCTACTGTTCAGACACCACTTTAAAAATAAGAATGTGCGTAAAGAATATGAGAGTCCCCAGATGGAAAGCATTTCTTACCTCTGTTCTATCCAGTTCTCCCTGTTCCTCTGTGTCATCCTCCTTTTATTGAACAGGCCAACAAATGGTTCATTTGATTTTGAAAACTCTTATCTGCTTCACAGCAGCTATCAGTATTTAAAAGAATGTTTTTGTATATAACCAGCATATTTTTGGGCACGACTAGAAAACAGGAAGAACAAAAGTGTGAGTGATTCCCTTGCTGTATGTTATGTATTAGGGCTGGAATATTCCGGGACTGGGTACCAGAGACTGGCTGAGCTTGGAGCTCTAGAACAATAGCCCACCAGGACTCTGGAGGTGACCAATGAGAAACTAATGTTATGTAAATAGCCTATCGTTGGGCGTTGGGTATGGTTTTTGCATGCAATTTAAACAGGGCTCTTGCCCTGAGGTTTCAGTCTTGTATCTGCTGAATCACTAATAAAGCTGAGCTGATCACTAGATGTGGGGTCTGCTCATCCATGGAACCCAGTATTTAATGCTGTAAAATGTATGGTTGTGTGCTTCTGTCATGGTACAGTGCACATGTTCCTAATATGTGTAGAGCTTCTGCAACTAAAGGTGGAATTTTACATTCTGTCCTGTCTCATGAATTTTTAAGAGCACTTTTTCACAAAAATGTCACTACTCAAGCTGTGGGTTTAACTGGAAGGATGGCATGTTTTATTTATTTATTTAAACAGCTAGATTTGGGTCCAGCAGCACCTTAAAGACCAACAAGGTTTTGGGGGTATAAGCTTTCAAGGAGTCAAAGCTTCCTTTGTCGGAGACCTTATTTATTTAAAACATTTGTGTTCTACCTTTCCGCCCAATTATGGCCCTCAATGTTGAGAGAGAAATGTTAAACTGTTTCTCCTCAACTTTTTTTTTTTTTTGGCTGAAAAATTTTACCCTTTCCCCACCCTTTCTTTTCAACCACCACTGAGGTACCGATGTCTTTTCCCATACACGGCAAATGGTAGGCAAGGGTGATTTTCACCTTTCCCCCTCAAAAGAAACATTGGGCAAAAGGGTTAAAAAGCCCCTTTCTCCCACACCAGTTTCCCTATTCAAATTACAGCCTCAGCAGCTACAGTTTATACAAAAAAAAAAAAAGTAACATCTGATTTACCCCTCATTGCCATGAAGTGGGCAAGTGTGCATTTTGCATGCTACCACAGAGGCATAGTATGGCTACACATGGCTCTCCCCCACTCCACATTGAAAACTGCCCACAGTCTTGGGCTTGGGAGGACAGGGACGTGTGTGTGTGTGTGTGTGTGTGTGTGTTTCACACCTTCTGCTGACATGCTGCTCTCATTCCTTAGGACTTTAGGAGTTAAAATCAGCCCCTGGCATTGAGGCTTGTGTTATGTGCTTTCCCCAAAGTGTCGTATTGAAATGTTTGTCTCCAAAGACATCTTGAGAGAACTGTTTGGAGCTTGTCTTCTGCCTTGCAGGTAATCCTGCACTTTGTAAAGCTTTGGCCTTTTTCTTGTCTTTCAGATCAGGAAAGAAACATGCAGAGCAAGAAGTTGAAGAGTAAGTTCACTGTCTCCAGCCTCCCATCCACTTACTAGTTTCCTGCATAAATATCAGCTGTACACATTTTTCAGTGTGATGCCTCTGTTTTCTTTTCATCCATGTCTGTTAAGGCTTTGTATATCTTTGCTAATGTACTGGTTTTGCATGGTTAATTAAATTCTGCCATCGGTGTTCTTGGACTAATTCGGCCTTATTCACACAGGAGAATGAGGTGGCAGACATCTGAGATGGCAGGATGAACTTTGCCACTTGAGAGTGTCGGTGAGGGATTCCAGCTTTGAGTGTTCCCATACAGAATTTCCTACAAACAGAAGACTAGCACCACAGAGAGAAGGGTCCTACCCCTGTTCTTTGGTTGCTATGCTTACATGAAGCTGCCCTTGGTCCATCAAAGTCAGTATTGTCTACCCAAACTGGCAGCAGCTCTCCATGGTCTCAGGCAGAGGTCTTTCACATCACCTGCTGCTAGATCCTCTAACCCAAGATGCTGTGGATTGAACCTGGGATCTTCTGCACGCCAAGCAGATACTCTAACACTGAGCCACAGCCCCTCCTCTAGTCTCTAGTTATTGTTTGCTGGGACTTTTCAAAATAAGATAGCTTTCCCAAATGTGATCTTCCACCAGCAGTCTGAAGCTGTGCATTTCTGCCACCTCATTCTCCTGAAAGTATGAACTGAGCCCTTAGATTATGAAGTAATGTTTTGCTGTTTGTTAACCTAATGGCAGAAGAAGATGAAAAGCATAATCATGTATCTGGGTTACTTTCTGTGGAGAGGGTTGGTGGTATCATAACGGTGAAAGTCCCACAGTGCATATGTAGCCAGTGCATGTTGCATACCACCTGGAGCACTAACTTGCCTCCTAATTTTTTTTTAAGCTTTTTAATTTGTGACAGTACAATTTCTTTTGAAGGAGAGCCTGTTTTCATAAAATCTTATTGCTAAAAAAAATTCAGAACCAGCTGATATTCCCGAAGATTCTAGTACTCTAGAATTCTGCTCACCCTGGATGGATTCTTCTTAGCCCGGGGTGAATTTTTTAAGATCAGTCACCCTTATAACACATAAGTCACCCTGGGAAGAAAAAACTCTCTTTAGCTACTCTGATGGTGAGAATATTGCAAAGTGCTATTGGGGATCAAGGGTTAGCAAAAAAGTTATTTATTTAAGGAAAATGAGCATTATAAATAGACAAAAAGCGTTTGTGCTTAAATATCATTTTTCTTTGTGCACCTTCTGCTGCTAACAGTTCACAAACAGTTAAATGGACATGATATGTATCTCACTTAGTGACAGGGTTGTAGATGTTTTCATTAGTTAATCACTGGTTTTTCTTTTAATTTCTTTGAAGTTCACTTGGAAGTGTGACAGCCCTACATAGCAAGGAGAATTGTGTCTACAGTTCTGTAGCAGTGACATATTTGGGAAGAGATACAGAGGAAGTACATCCTCTCCTCCAGTATTTCACAGGCTGTATAGCTGGTACAGGAAGGAGCAGCCCTCCTTCTGTTGTTCCTTAGAGGAGGTTGTAATCAACAGGATCTCAGAATTAGCTGTATTGCAGTCTGACCTCTAAAGCTGTTTTCCCTGTGTGGTTTCTTCCAGTCACCGCCTGAGGCAGCAGAGCCTGGAGGCTTCTGATGATGGAGAAGGTAAGACCCTTCCCTTTTGACTTAAATGAAAGCATGTTACGTTCACACTTGTGAGGGCTCTCTAGCAGAGATAAGATAAGTGGAAATTTCCAGTGGGGAGGCAACCGATGAATTCATTATGCTTGTATGAAGCAAAATGCTTCTCCTACAAAACTGGAGAAGATGTAATGTGGTGACCAGTAGCATATGGAAGGAGATGCCCGAAAATTACCTGCCATGGCTTTGAAGGCAATAAGTGGCCATAACCATAACATGTGGAATGTTTTTTGACTTTCCAATTTAACTATAATACTACCCATTTCCATGTCTCCTAGTGGATGCTTTTGTCTCCCCTGACATGTGTCTCCTTTTCCACAACCCCAGTGCTTCTTGGTTCATTAGTGTCTCAGTCTTCCCCAAAACGATAACAGAGAAACCGTAGAAAATGATCTTTGGAAAATCCAACCTGCCCTGTTTGACAACATGCCTACGTGCAGGGGATGGGCACATGCAACACTGGGTGGTCTGTTGGCTGTCTGTCTGTCTTCTGCTGCCAGCTGTGGTTTTCCACTTTTCTGGCTGGACTTTTGCTATGCCTGGTTTCACCACTGCTATGAGCCTCCAGCACATAGGAACAGTTTTATTCACCAAGAGAAACAAATGGCAGATATTCAAGGCACTTGCCTAGAGAAACATTAACTAAGCCAACAGGAAAGCTGACGGGCAAGATCATTTGCCTCCTTCCAAGTAGGTGCTACATCAAACTTGAAATGATTTGGATTTTGTCTCCTGGAAAAACTAACTTTCTAGATTAAGGGGCACAAAACCATCACTGTAATCTAGGTAAAAAAGACTGACCAAACTTGCCTGCAAGGATAAAGAAATACTACATATGGCATGGAATGAGGGGCTGATCCAGTTCAGTCTTCATCCCAGACGTTAGAACCCTCAGGTGGGTAGTGGAGTCCTACCAGCAAGGTTGTGAGCCCTTATAGAGCTGGCTGTCATTTCTTGTTGCCTTTTGTGAGGACCTACTTCTAGTGTGCCTTGCCTCTCTTTGTATGCAAGCTGAGAGGAGCACCAGGGCAGTGAGATGAGGTCTCTCAGCAGTAGAGAGGTTTCATTTTTAGCATAAGCAAGTTCGGAGACCCTGTGACTTCCTACCACATACTTGCAACTCAGTGGATCCTATGCTACCTAGGGGTAAAGGTGAGTTCTGGGCCTAGAACAGTTGAAGAACGCTGATCTAGATGAGCCTGCACGTTTCTTGCATTCAGATCCAGCCCTGGGGTAGCATTCAAGGGAGACAAAGGGCTAGTTCACATCATCAGCAAGTGAAACTGCTGTTTATGCAGTGGGGCACTAGTTATTTAAGCAATTTCTATACCACTTCTCAGTCAAGATCCCCCACACATATACCTGCCCCCCTTGATGGCATGCATGATATGCTTTTATCCTGTTCATCCCACTTGGAACATAGCATGCTATTAGTGTTGCAGAAATGTCTCTAAAAATTAACAGTAGTATAAGTAGTGCACTGTGCCAAGAAATCTATAGAGTAGTGCTGAGAAAAACTCAAATTCTACAGCACTTAAAATGGTGCAAGTTTATTTATGCAAAATAAACACGCTCCGTTTGCATGGTTCATTCTGAATATTTCCATTTCCGCAGAACTTAGTGATGAACAAGACAATAGTGGAAGGACAGCTACAATTGAAAAATAGTTACGAAGTATTGTGATTAGAGGACATAGCAAAGGAACAAATAAGTGCACAGGGCACCCAATTCTCTCCCACTGATCAGTGGTGCCTTTTGTAGGCACAGCCTCTGCATTTTTAAAGTATTTCCAATGTCAAGAGGACTTACATGCCTTTCTAAAAATCTCAGCTTCTCAAAAATCCAAATTCTGCCGTGGGTATCAGATTTGCTGTGGCAGTCTGTACCCATGAAACTATTGTTTATTGGCAACCAGTCATGTCAGTACATTGCTTCTGTATGCACACATGCATATGTGTCTCTTTATGTCACAAGGAATACGTGCTGAGTCAAGCAGCAGTGCTCCTCCACTTCTTTTGTCATGTTTCCATCCAAGCCCTTTCGTTCTGAGACTCAAAGAGAAGGTCTGTGACTTACTGCACCATGGGAAACCTGCTTTAATAGGATTTAATATAGTGACAACCTTAGGAATAATAAACTCTTGCAAGCAACAAAAATTGTTTAATTCCTAAAGGACAGGCCTGGTTAAACCACTTTTGGCCAGGGGCAATTGAGGGCTTAATATTATGTTTGTAGCAATCTGGGGGATCTGAGACAGAGGCATTTAAGGGTAATTGCTCAATTTTCTATCCATGTCAACAGGGGAAATGGGCAGTAGTGGCTGAACTCAGCACAGTAATGGAGCTGGATGAGATGGGAGATGCCAGGCTGTCAGGGGAAATAGAAAAGTGCTATCTGTTGAGCATCCTTTCCACACAGCCAGGTGCTTCTTCTAAGCCTCTCTAGAGCTACTTAAGGGAAATTATGCCACAAACATTTTGAAAAGGATGGTCTTCGACCCTTTTTTGTAGGTCAAAAACAGAATTTTGTTTCTGTGTCCCTTTTTGGTTTCCAAGCTATAGATAAGAGACAAATTCTTACAGTTCTTGGGTGTGCGGACCGTAGCAGACTGTGATTCTTTCTAGCAGGCACTCTCATTTGATTCCCAGCAATACCCTGCACTTTCCTTTTCATGAATGCCCCACTCTTTACATCTGTATGCTTTTTGAGGAATTGAGCACTTGAAATAGCTTAAAGGGTTGGTTGGGGGGAAGAGATGTTATAAATTGGGGCTTCAGAATCTCCAGCAGCAGGAGTATGGGCAAGTCTGGCATCTCCCATAAATGAGCTGCAGTGGGAGGAAAGTCGTAAGTGAAGGCAAAACTTAACCCACTCCCGTTCCTGACACAAAGTTTTCCAGTGTCGAGGGCAGGTTTTGCCTTCCCACCTCAGTTGTGTTCCTGACTGCATATAGCTACAGCCTGTCCTGATACCAGGTATTTTATTAATAATAAGCACATAAGGGTTTGGGTCTTTCTTATGGTTCAGATTAATTTTGTCCTTTAAAAAACTCAAGTATTGTGGTTTCTTTGTCTACTCTTACAAATGGAAGGTCAAAGCAGATAGGATACCTTCAAGTCATAACCAACTGTGTTTTTCTTCTACAGACCACAGTGGCTGAGTACTGTGAAGGCACAATGGCTAAGCAACAAGGCTATGGCAGGTCTAGGATTCTGTTGTGTAAAGCTGGGGAAAATAGGAAGCATTTGGGTCAAAAGACCATTGTTAGAACAAAGGTGGGAGACATGTGAGGAACAAGGTGAATAGGCAGGTCAATTAATGTTTGATTGTACCTTTCAGTCCTATTTTGATTTTGTACTTGGATGTATGCACGACTTTGGATTGTCACCAGGCCTGTTGATTTCATCTGTGTGGGGTCTTGTTTAGCAACGGCTGCACATCAGGACAGTGTGATGGTTTTGTAGCATAGCCAAAGGATGATGACACTTCTGAGGCAAGACATTAAGGTATTACAAGAGAGCTTTTGGCTTCCCTCTTGACCTGGGGACTTTGCACAGGAGCTTAGAAGACTCAGAGTCATGTAAAGCACATCGTTAGGAGCACATGAATAAGACCATTGCTCTATCAAGGTCAGCATTGTCTGCTTTGACTAACAGCAGCTCTCTAGAGCCTCAAGTAGAGCACTTTCACATCACCTGCTGTTTGAACCTTTTAACTGGAGATATGAGGGACTGGACCATGAGACCTGCATGCAGAGCAAATGCTCTACCACTGAATCATGGCAAACAGACAGGACAATAAGTTCATGTGTTTAGAAATAAGCTTAGTGGGTCTTGGCATACAACTTCTTCTTGTCAGAATCCTGTGAAACTAACTAAATACAGTCATACTTGGGCTGTGTTGTTCAGTCCATAAGTGTAGTTGACAGACTAGGTTTACCTAAAAGGCCCTTTAAGAAAAAGCTCTTGAAATATGATTACAGAATTGAGACGCCATCATTTGAAAGTGCCCAAGGCAAGCTCTTTTGAAAATTGCAGCTGTAGAGGGACAGCAAGGGAACCGCATAGCCCTTGATTGTAGTGTTGTTCCCTCAGGACCTGTCCCACCCCCCTCCCCATCAGTTTCTCATCTGATAGGAGTGAGAAAGAAAGCAGCAGCTAGGCTCCTCATCTGTCTTATGAAAATCTGATTCAGAATGGCTGTGATCAAACCTAGCTGGCTGTCAGCTCTGGTGGCCTTATGTGCAGGGAGGGAGGGGGCTTCTGAGGGGTTTATGGATGTGGAAATGTCATGAGTGCTACCAATCAAAGCAGCGTTTTTTAATAAATATAAGGGTTTTTTTTAAAAAAATGAAGGATTGTAGCATAAAAGAAATGTAGTTTTGTCTTGTTTTTCCACATGAAGAGGATTAAATAGAATCAGATAGACCTGCTCACTGATATAATTCAATGGGAGGAGATATTGGGATTGCTTTTGCTGCCACATATTAAGGCAAAAACTACTGATCTGTACCATTACAGAAGGAAATTTTGTTTCCCTTCCTTGTTCATGTACCCTGCACATTCTAGTCATAGGGAAGACTACACACTGGTTTGCTTTAAACCCACAGTATGGCTGCGGTCACACGTAACAGAAGCCACACAAGTGAGACGGAAAACAAACGGAGTTTCCGGGCGCGATCTCACCAGCACATCTGGGAAGCGTAGCACTCCCGTGGCTCAACCGAGGCTTCCAGCCGAAACTGCGTGGCAAAAAACTAGTACCTTGGAGGTACTAGTTTCCGGAAACTGCGGGGCAAGGGCGGGCGTCTGATCGCGTTTCCGGTGGCATCCGGCACCCGCCCATGTCCCCTTGCAAATAAGGTGTTGTTTTTTTGTCCAAGTCTCTGTGGATGCGCATGCGCACCCAACGGAGCATGCGCATTTGTCATGTACACAAAAATAAAAAACAGTTTGCCGCGGCGCACGCTTCTTCGTTGTGCGCCGGCTTGTCCTGTGATCGGCACCTCTCCCTTGCCATGGAACCTCCACGGTACCTCCACAGGACCTCCACAGGAGGTCTGATCACGTAACTGCGCAGTAGTTTGCCCCAGGGCAAACAGCCACGCTTCTCCTCTGCAGTTTCCTGCCCGTGTGACCGGGGCCTATGTTAACTTTATGAAAGAACTCTTATTTTCTTATAAAGTGATCAGGTGAACAAACTTTTTAATATTTTTAGAATGCACCAAGCATTATATATCTCATGTCTTTCTATATCCCCTCACCCCACTCTTTTCTGTTGTCCTTTTAACCAGCTGAACTCCTAGGCCATAGGCCTAGATAGATGCAGCAAGAACATGGTGGAAATGCCTCATGACAGATGTTGTATAGTCCACTAGGATAAACATCAGCTTCTTTATTCTTTATTGCAGAATATTGCAAAAAAATTCCAGACCATCACTGGCTTTCTTTTTCCAAATGGTCAATGCCTGCATTAGATACTAACAAGTGGGGACCCACGATAATCATGGTAGGGGAGCAAATAAATCAGGGCGATGGCTAGCCTATAAACTTAGAAAGGAAAGAGAAAAGAGATTGATCCACTCCTTGTATGATGGTGATAAGAAAGAGAAATTCCAGAAGGAAGAACTGAAGAAAATTGTGCAATCTTTTTATAAGCAATTATATAGGGAAGTGGAAATACCAATGGAAAACCAAAAACAATATTTACAAAAGGAGGATCTTCCTTTACTATCAGAAGAGAACAGGAGATATCTTAATGACTCCATCACAATAATGGAAATTACAGAAGCTATACAAAAGCAAAATATGGGGAAAGCTCCAGGCCCGGATGGGATACAGGCAGAGTATTATAAAGCACTAGAAGATATTATCGTTCTACCATATAAGAATATGATCATGACAGTTGTAGAAGAGGGGGTTCTAACTGAATCTTGGACAGAAGCAACTATCTCATTGATTCATAGAGAAGAAACGGACCCAAAAGAAATTAAGAATTATCGACCTATCTCTCTGCTTAATTGTGACTATAAAATTTTTGCATCAATTTTGGCTATGAGATTGAAAAAAATTCTATCAGAAATTATACACCAAGACTAAACAGGATTGTCACCTGAAAGGCAATTAAGGATCAATGTTAGAATGGTTTTAAATATACTAGAATACTATGAAGCCCATCCTGAGAAACAGATGGCTCTGGTGTTCTTGGATGCTGAAAAAGCCTTTGACAATGTTAGTTGGCAATTTCTTAGGTAGAAGAAAGAAGAAACCATTTCTTGTTATGAGTACCTTTTGTATACAATTTTAAAATTTTAAAACTAATTTCCATAATATCATGGGATTTTATAGAATTCATTGAAGTTTATAAAATGTGGTGTGATGTTACTGATTGAGAGCATGTTTACTAGCTTTTATTGTAAAGGCGTTCTGTCTAAATATCTTGTAATTTTATGTAATGCATTTTATATTTGTTGTTTGCATGTTTGGCTTAAGACCTCGGGTCAATGAAGCTAATAAATGAAATGGAAATGGTTGGCAATTTCTTATTGAACAGATGAAAGAAATGAAATTTGGGACTGATTTTATAAGAGTAATTGAAGCTATTTATACGAAACAGAAAGCGAGGTAAATGGTGATTTGACGGATACTATTTTGACAGAAAAAGGGACAAGACAAGGTTGTCCTTTATCAACACTTCTATTTATTCTAACTTTGGAAGTTTTGACAACAGCTATCAGAAAAGATCCAACAATCAAAGGAGCCTCACTTAAAGGTCATAAGTATAAGTTACAAGCTTTTATGGACAACTTAGTATTTATCCTGGAGGACCCAGCAGACTCTATAGAACAACTACTGAACAATATTAAAGAATATGGAAAAATGGCTGGGATGAAAATAAACAACCAGAAGACAAATGTTATAACAAAGAATATGACCTCTACTCAAAAAATGGAGTTAATTAATTTAACAGGACTCCAGTTGGAAAAAAGAGTTAAGTATTTGGGAATATATTTAACTCCAAAGTGTAGTTCTTTGATGAAGGATAACTACCTGAAATTGCTCCAATAAATTAAGAAAGATTTATAAAGATGGAAAGGGCTTCATCTATCTTTGATAGGAAGGATTGCAGCTGTTAAAATGAACATATTGCCACGTATCATCTTTCTATATCAGACTATTCTGGTTTGCATTAATCGATCTTTCTTTGAAGATATGAATAAGCTAACATCTAATTTTATTTGGCAAGGAAAAAAGCCAAGAATTAAACTGAAAATATTGCAAAA
The DNA here is from genome assembly GCF_001447785.1 of Gekko japonicus. Lineage (NCBI taxonomy): Eukaryota > Metazoa > Chordata > Lepidosauria > Squamata > Gekkonidae > Gekko > Gekko japonicus. The sequence goes on from NW_015170887.1 coordinate 557,074, forward strand.
ACTTTTTTTAAATGCTGGCTTTGCCCTACCAGATTGGAGGACATACTATAGAGCATCCTGCTTGGTCTGGATGAGAGATTGGATTTTGCTTGAAAACCAAAGACTTTTAGCTTTAGAAGGGCATGATTTAAAGATAGGTTGGCATGCTTTTGTTTGGTATGGGAAAAAGGCTGGGCATAAATACTTTAAAAATAATCTAATTAGAAAATCTTTGTTATCAACCTGGGAAAAGATCTTACCATTGATATATTCTAGAATTCCAAGATGGGTCTCTTCTCTCGAAGCCTTTTCACAACCAAGCTTAATTTCACTAGACAAAATTCTTAGATATGAAGATCTTTTAAATTGTAAAGGATCACTAAAAACAAAGGAAGAACTAACAAGGCAAGTTGTTAATTTAGATTGGTGGGCAAGGGCTCAGATTGAATCTAGATATGCTAAATATAGAAAATCTGGTTTTTACCTAGAACAGTGTGCATTTGAAAAATTGTTATGTACATCTAATGATACATCTAATGATAAGTTGATTAAGAAAATGTATGTATTTTTAATGAAAATGGAAGATGAAGTGGTTAAAGACTGCATGATTAAATGGATGCAAAATCTAGGGTATAATATTAAACTTGCACAGTGGAGAAAACTGTGGAAGGTGAATGTGAAAATGACTAAATCGGTTGCATTTAAAGAAAATCTTTATAAGATGTTTTATAGATGGTATTTAACACCAGATAGATTAGCTAAAATGTATATAAACATGCCAAATAGTTGCTAGAAATGTAAAAAAATGTAGGTACATTTTACCATATGTGGTGGACATGCGAAATTGTACTTAAGTTTTGGGTTATGGTCCATACATTTATACAAACAGTTCTGCAGACTTCAATACCTTTTTAACCACAGTTGTTTTTACTGAATTGTATACCAGATGATTTTGACAAAAATCAAAGATACTTTATAATTCATATAGTAAGCAGCTAGAATCTTATTTGCAACCCTTTAGAAACTTCCAACAATACCTTCTGAACTAGGCTTAATAGTGAAGACTATGGAAAGTTTGGAAATTGATAAATTGACTTTGATGCTAAAAAGGCAAATGGGAAAAGATTTCCTCAGACTATGGTCTCCTTTTTACAACTGGATAAGAAAGAAACATAAAGATATGAATTCTTTGATGATATGATATGAAGAAGCAGAAAGCTCTATGAAATTTTAAAATTTCATAGTCTATCCTTTTGTAATGTGAAATGACAAGTGGAGAAGATTTATATGCAGAAGGCTTATTATCTTTGTTTCCTTTCCTTTCCATACCCCTATATACCCCCCAAAATTCAATAAACTGTAATATATAAAAAAATGCCTGCATTAGATACTAACAAGTGGGGACCCACGATAATCAGGGTTGGGGAACCCTTCCCCCTCTTAACTTTATTCCCCCCAGTCACTGCCAGCTAAGAGAAGGTTCCCTCACGAAGTTCCCCTCACAAGTATTGTGGGCTCCTGTCCCCACCACTGTTGCAGTCACTCCCACCAGGCTGCTGCGCTCCCCCCCGACATTGCAATGCGTCCCCCCATCCCCCACCATTGATGCCAGCAAGCCCAGCACATCTCCAGGCCTCTGCCACCAGGCCCACGATGGCTACTGAAGCCCCTCTGCCCTCAAGGCTTCTGCTGCTGGACCTCCATGCTCCCACCTCCCAAATTCCAACATTGATGCAGGTGAGACCAGTGTGGCGCTAGGCCTCTGCTGCTGGCCCATGGGAGCTCCCGAAGCCCCTTTGCCCTCAAGGCTTCTGCTGCCATGCCGGCTGCAACTCCCCGAGGCCCTCCCACCCTCACAGCTGATGCTCCTAGCTTCACCTGCTGCGCCTCCCCATCGAGACTCCCAACAGAGGGGTCCCCCCACTTCCTTGCTGGTGTAGCCCCCGGGGCTCTCCTGATGCTACCTGGCACACCCACTGGGATGCTTTGCTGCTGCTGCAGAAGGTAGGTAATAAAAAACATTCTCTGCTCAATCTCTGGATTATTTTCCCACATCTTTGTTCTTAATTAAGAATGAATTCCATTGTTTTATCATTCAGTTTTATGAGGTTTGTCTCTGCACTCACAATCTGTGTCAGAGTTGTTTGTATCCTTATAATATTCTCCCCACTTCCAACTATTCCTGCCAACTGGTTTCCTGTATCTTAAGCATCTGCTAAGACATCCAAAGGCATTCCCTTGTATGCAGTGGTTAATTAATTTTCTCGAGGGGGGGGGTGTTCTGAAATTCTGAGAAACCTCTAAATGCAGTCCTTTACATCCACTGTATCAAAATCACATTTTTCTCAATTGGACTATACTTTTACTGCTGTTACTTTTTGATGCCTGTTTTGCGTACAGCCCAAGTGCTACAGATATCTAGACATATAAAAGTTTGACAAAATTAAAAGATGTGATTTTTTATTGCTTTTTTGAATTTGCAACATGCTAAAGTCTTATATGGATAGTATGATTCAATTGTAGAAGAAATACTCTACGGATGGCAGTGGTTAATAATATGGTTAAATACAAATTATTTTAAAGAGTTTAGCTTGTAATAGCTCCCCATACAAACTTTTTTTGCTGCACTGATGTTTTTCTCATGCTTTGTTTTTGTTGCTCTGTTTTAACTTAAGGGTATACCTTTATTGTGTGGTGTATTAAAGCATGATCAAGGCATTTTTAGGCACCTGAGTAGCAGCCTCCTTTATCTATGTTCTGATGAGGGTCCTAAATTGTGTTAAATAGTAGTTAGTTGAGAACCCTGCCTTCAGAAATGTTGAATTTAATTATGTTAATTGTGGGATAGTGTTCCAGCTGTGCTTGCTTCTTGAACCAGTTTGTGTGTATCACTTAATTCTAGATTACTTTCTGTTGCATACTGCCCACAACTAGCTACTCCAGGAAGTAATAATTTATGGCACCTCCAGATGTAGTCTTTTGCCTCATGCCTTCAGGCAACATTTATACAATTAATATGCGAACAACTGAAATCTCTTGCTATTCCATGTACTTGTTTTTTTAAAAAACTTATCCAGTCTCTATAACATTTCCTTATGGGGAAAAAATGATAATTAGTAAATTTTTACAAACATTTTGCTATGCTAAAACATACTGATTTATTTAAACATTTACCTTGGTCAAAATATGAGCCATTAATATACAAGTTTATCCATTTAAATAATTTTCATCTTGCTTATTTGATACAGCACCATTAGAGCAGCCAGTAGATGTTGCCTTTCTACTGTTTTAGAATCATGTTGCGTTAGTGTTCTCATTTAATACCAGATATTCAAATTTAGACATGTGATTGGTGATGCACTGGATGTGTGTAAACAGACTGAAGCTTACACCACATGGCTTTCATAGGGTGGCTGCTGCTGAGTAGTAACAGACAGGCCTAGGTGAGTCATATAAGTCAGATGGTATCAAGTCACCCAGTGGCTGCTGCCAGGCCTTGCTCTGATGAGTCCTCCCTCAAAAGCCAAAATAGGACTGGATAGGACACTGCCGTGTCCCCACCTTTTACTCAGAAAAAACAAAACTAGTATGCTGTGGTTGCCTAGCAACAGCCACTGAAGGAATTAGTTTCTTAAAGCTACAGTTGCTACTTTGATCATTTGGGGTTTTTTAACCCTCAGTGTATTTTCCCCCCAGAATTTTCTGCAATTTTTTCAGGTTTGTTGAAAGAGGTGGCTCAGACTGGGTGGCTGGGTGGCTCAGACTGAGCAGGCTGAAATTAAACCCGGTGAAGACGGAGGTCCTGTGCTTGAGTCAGACCGGACTGGGGTTGGGACTCCTGCTTCCGACCTTCGATGGGGCATCATTGGTGCCAGCGTCAGAGGTTAGGAGCTTGGGAGTGCTCTTGGACCCCACCTTAACGATGGAGGCCCAGGTGGCAGCCACTGCCAGATCAGCCTTTTGCCATCTTTGGCTGGTACGGCAGTTGGTTCCTTACCTCGACCGCAATGACCTAGCTACAGTGATCCATGCGACGGTCAGACTACTGTAACGCTCTCTACATGGGGCTGCCTTTATTGCAAATCCGGAAGCTGCAGCTGGTGCAGAATGCTGCGGCCAGGCTGTTGGTGTGCGCCCCTAGATGGGAGCACACCCGACCTGTGCCGAAAGCGCTGCACTGGCTGCCTATAGCATACCGGATTTGATTCAAAGTGCTGGTTCTTACCTTTAAAGCCCTACATGGCCAGGGCCTGACATATCTGAGGGACCGCGTTTCCCCATATATTCCCCAAAGAGCACTTTGGTCGGGGTCACAACACTGTCTGGTGACCCCGGGCCCTAAGGAGGCCAGGCTTGCAGCAACAAGGGCCAGGTCATTTTCAGTGGCGGCTCCTGGAGATCAGGGCCCTGGCGGGACCTTGCGCAGTTCCACAGGGCTTGCAAGACGGAGCTCTTCCGCCAGGCTTTTGAGTAGGAGCCGCCACTGCCACTACCACCACCGCTCCATTATACAGCGACACTGCCGGAGGGCTGGGTAACATCTAGCTGTGGTCCTGGTCGGCCCTTCTGCTATGCAAGATGTTGGGAGTTTAGCCGTGCTCCGATAGATTTGAATTTTAATTGGTTTATTTATAGGGAATTTTAACTGTTTATATATTGTACGCACTTTGTTCCTGTGTAAGCCGCCCTGAGCCCGTTTGCGGGGAGGGCGGGGTATAAATATAATAAATAAATAAATAAATACATAAAGAGCTGTCTTGTCAGTTGACAGCATCAGTCACCAAATTTAAGTATTCTCAAGTTTGGTCAACTTTGCTGTTAGAATATACAAGTGGGAACCCATGATACTAGCGTGGGGGATCCCTTCTCCCTCTTAGTCCCAGCTCCCCCCCCATCATCGCTGCTGCTCCCAGGGAGCCTGCCTCAGCTCCTGCCTCCACTGCTGGCAAGCCCAGCTTCAGCTCCCATCACCACCTCTGCCCCTAGTGATCCCAGCATGGCTTTGCCACCAAGCCTGCTGCATCTCCTGCCCCCCGTTGCTTTCAGTGCCAGCAAGCTGGGGGCAGTTCCAGCTCTCCCCAGTGAGGCATCCAGCCTCTACTGCCAGACCCACCATGTCTTCTGCCCCCCCCATGGCCTACATTGCCACCTTCAGCTCTCCCCCACACCTTTGCCACCAGGCCCACCACATCTCCTGCCCAGCACAGCTCCACTGAGCCCAGCATGGCATTTGGTCTCCGCTGTGGGGCCTGGCATGGCTCCGATCAACCTCACCATTGCAACTGCCACCAGAGGAGGTAGGTTTGTTGTCTGTGCATGCGCCCAATGTAACATCTCTCCCACCCACACACACACACAATTTATTTTTTAAATTTTTCTGCAAACCTGAGGAGTCTCCTAAGTTAGTAGAACTATCTGTTTTGGCTAAGTGTGACCCCGATCTGCCAATTTAGGTATCCGTATATGGGGCCATACTTCACTATTAGATATATAGATGATTCTAGAAGGGGTCAGTCAACTCATAATGAACCCTTCCTACATTTTGTGCTCTTATGGAACAATCTCACTTCACTTCAGTTCACGTGCAGTGGAAACACATTCGTCTTGCTTAAGAGGAAGTGTATTTGCTGCTTTAAAAATAAAAAAGAGAGATGGCCAAGTATTAGCCTTACACAGAAGACTCCGGAGAAGAAACAGATTGCTTTTGTTTTATGCCCATGTTATAAAGTGCTTCTGTCTAGCTCTGTTTCAGAAGGGTCACTGTCTTGGTCTGCAGAAGAAGAGCTAGCTTCCAGTCCAGTATCATCTTCAGTACCAATGAGGTTTTTGGAGTATAGGCTTTTGAGAGTCAAAGCTCTCTGATGAAGGGAGCTTTGACTCTTGAAAGCTTCTATCTAGCTTTGCAATACATGGGTGAGAACAATGATGAGATCTTCTGCAGCAGGGGTCCCCAACGTAGTGCCCATTGGGCACCATGGCACCCACTGACACCTTTCTTGGTGCCCACCAAGGGTTTTTTGGAAGTAGGTGGGGCTTTGGCCCAGCAAGGCCTCTGATTGGCCGATTTGATTGCTTGTGTAAAAACTTTGCTTTGGCAGCAGCTATCACCATAGTAGAAAGATCTTCACTGTGTGACTAAAATTAAGCTGCAGCAGCCATTGTATCGCAGGCTCCCCTTCCTGTAGTAGCCAATTTGTGGCAGCCATTTTGTGGCTGGACCCACCGTGCTGTGTCAGAATTCCAAAGATGCCCGCAGGCTCAAAAAGATTGGGGACCCCAGTTCTACAGCTCCTTATAGAATATCTTGATTATGTTGACCCTTTCCAAACCTTTCATAAGGGTTCTCAGCAAGATGAATAACACTTATGCTCTACTTTGATTTCTTCCTTCATCTTTTTAGAGTTGGCTTTCATTATAAATATTTTAAACACTTCTCATTTTTCCAAAGGGTACCACAAGTGACTATCGGCCAGACCCTAGAAGAGCAAAGTATAACCCTAATCCACGTGTTCTAGTGAGGTGTAGCTAGTGGTCCAGAGAGGCTGGGGTGCTTGTGCCTGATCTCCTGGCTGACTGCTGTCACAGGGGGAGGACGCTCAATGTTGTTTGTGTGTTCAACAGAAGCTGCTTCTGTCCCTTGTTCCTTGCAATTTTTGAAGTCTGTAGCCTGTTGCTTTCCACTCCCCTATTTTTATTCTTCTTTTTTCTAGTTAGAGGGAAGAATTATTGGATTGAGATGCAATAATTAAAGCCATTTTCTGCTATTTGGTTACTAGAGTGTTTGATGTCTCTCTGACAAGACCATGAAATGCATGGGATGTCCACAGGGACAGAATTTGCTGAACACGGTGCTTTGTAAATGCGGGGACACAGTGTCGCAGCAGCTCATGAATATGAAACGCCCATGATGCTACCTCAGTGGACTTGAGAACACAGATGAATCCTGTCATGTGCTAAATGAGACCAATTTCTTTCACTTAACTTCATCTTCAATCAGACCTTCTTCCATTTGCCTGTTTAAAATTCCCCAAACGTGGTGCATAAGGTAACAGCATTCAGTAAAACAAAGTTTTGCAGCAGCAGAGAAATTAGAATTGTGGCTGGTTCAAGTTTTGTGCTGTTAAAATGCAAAACTTAGTTGGATTCCTTTGCTTTTAAAGCCCCTCATTGTCCTGTGTTGGAAATGGAGTGGAGCCAGCCAGTTACTTATTGAAAACATTTCTATCCCACCTTTCTTTGCAAATCAATTTACAAAATCAGTTCAAAACCAAATTATAACCATAAAATGCTAATAAATATTCAAGTCTGTTACAAATCACCAATATCAGTATCACAACACCGACTATCCCCACAACTGAAACCATTGATTAAAAACTTTCTTGAATACATCGTCCTTGTACAGTTTCCTAAAACTTTAACAGTATAGATGCCTTCTTGACATACTTCACTGCTCCATAATATGGGTGCTACCATAGAAAAGGCTCAGGTGTGACCTGCAATTGTCCACGCTCGTCTGTAGGAAGGCACACGAAGCAGATCTTGAGCCAGAGGTGTCACATAGGGACACTTTGGAAGAGGCACTCCTGCAAATGATGTAGGTGTTTAAAGATGAAGACCGGCTCCTTGAATTGAACTCTCTCAGTCACTTCCCCTAAAAATGGAGAATTTGTGGTGCAAATGTGTGTGGTCTGTAAACATGTCAGTTGACACATGTCTTCTGTGAATGAACCATAGACCTGAAACTGGACTCAGTTACACAAAATAGCCAGGCATAACAGAGAGGCCTCTCTTACATCATCTCTATTGGTGCCATGACAGGAGCTGCTGATTTAAGTTTTAACGCCCAGCTAGAAAGATGCTGAGCTGCAAACTGGAAGGTCAGTAGCTCAGCAGTTCAAGACCAGAGTGCTGCATGACAGAGTGAGCTCCCGTTTCTGGCCCCAGCTCCTTGCCAACCTAGCAGTTTGGAAGCGAGAAATTGCAAGTAGATAAATAGGTACCACTTTGGTGGGAAGGTAACAGCATTCTGTGTGCCTGAGCGTTTAGTCATGCCGGCCACATGACCACGGAAAAGTTCAGACAGCACTGGCTCTTCGGCTTGGAAACGGAGATGAGCACCGCCCCCCTAGAGTCGGATTTGACTAGCTTTCAAGCAAGGGAAATCTTTATAGCTTAACAGCAGAAATCAGCTGGCTATTAGAGATTCTGGCCCATTGGTACAGATGAAATAATGGCCAGTTATCGGTGGGTGACAGCAACCTCGAGGAGGCCATATATGGGCTCCTGCTGCCTTAGCCAGAGGCCTAGTGGAACAGCCCCATCTTACAGGCCCTGCGGAATTGATGAAGATCCCGCAGGGCCCTGATCTCAATAGGGAGCATGTTCCACTAGGCAGGGGCCAGGGCCTTTCAAAGCCTTATACGGCCAGGGACCACCAGGGGATGTTGATCCTTAGAGTGTAATGCTCTTTGAGGTGTATACAGGAAGAGGCAGTCCCTCAGATGTGTTGGTTCCAGGCCATATAAGACTTTGAAAGTTATTACCAACACCTTGAAGCTAATTCGGTACCCGACTGGTAACCAGTGCAGCTGACGGAGTACATGCCACCTGTGAACCTGCACAGGTGTTGACATCAGCAGTTGTGCCACTGCGTTTTGCACCAGTTGTAATATCCAGGTCAACCTCAAGGGTAAGCCTGCGTAGAGTAAATTGCAGTAATCAAGCCTGGAAGTGACCATTGCATGGGAACCTATTGGGAAAGACCTCCTTTAGCTATAGATTGAGCTTTGCCAAATAATTTTTTGTTAGGCTAGATACAGACCAGCTACCTGGGCATGGTACTTTGATTGGATTCTTAGAGCAGTAGCTGTGAAGCAAATTGATCCTGACTGATTCATCTCTCCTTCCTTTTGTGCCAAGGCTTCACCTTTCCATGGTCCAACTAGCTGATCATTATATTCCATGACTGATACTTAGTAAAGTAAGCACAGTCTTCTTCTGTCTTTCACCCAGCCAATCTAATTTCCTTTGTCTTTCTCACGCACCCTCTGAGTGAGGCTCACTTAATTCTTTTGGTAAATAAGCCTTTAGACAGGGGGAGACATTTCTCCAAAATGGTATAACAGGTGAAGATTGAGATCACAAAATGAAGGGTCATGACAACAATCTGGCCACTACCTTCTTTTACAGGGGCCTTCTTTAAATAAGTACAAATGACAAGTTCCTTCAAATATCTAGGAGACATCCAGTTGGACAACAAAATATTAAATGATCTTCGGTGGGGGGCTCTCTCACCCTATCCTGGCAAGATTTCAACAGCCAAGTTGGACAAGGTTCAGGATCAAAGAGGGGGGCCCGTTGTAACACCTCAACTCTCTCAAGACTTAGGAATTGCAAACTGAAGCTATCCATAAAAGGCTCAGATGGTGCCACAGACACCACCACTACTTGAACTTATTGCAAATTATCATCAGAGTAGGTTTGAGAGCATTTGTAAGCAAAGAACTATGCAAAAATATCACAACTAATTGCCAATTTCTTCTTCTTTTGAGACTCTACAGTCAGAGTCATCAGTTGCACTAGAGGTGATTCTGCTAATACAGTGAAATAACACTTTTCCCTGCTATCATCACCACCTCATAGACCCTTAAATGACCTCTGTAGCATGCCCTGTTAGATTCAGCCTGATTTTTTTATCAGCAGCATTCTAAATGTCTCTCCAGTAAACCATGGTGATCAAAGCCTGTCGTAAGGTGATGGGACAGATTCCTAAGGAGCAGCCCTGTCTATTGCCTCCTAAAGCTTCATCAGAGTTACTATTTGAACTTTCAAACTACCCCAGGCCCTCCCCAAATCTGAACAGATCCATCAGTCTTTGGAGGTGGACCATTCTAAGTTGTTCCCCATTCCTTTTGGAGGGGGGCTGTTAGCAGATAGTGGTCTGACCATGGCACAGGCTGAATATCTAGCCCCTATCCCAGACCACCAGACAGTTATTGAATATAAAATATTAAATCCAGCATATGTCTTTTGTAAACATGTTGAACAGAACAATGAGCCTGGGAGTAACCAAGTCTGAGACCACCTTTGCTGGTGAACTGGGTGGATTGTACAACAGTGAAGAACCCAAGTATGAGGAATGTACAATCAAGGCCAGCAACAATTTGCAGTGGAAACCTAAGTAAAGAGAGAGACTCATGGAGGATCGTGGCTACCCTCCCTCCCCATCCTCCAAAATTCCACTTAACGCATATACTGCTGTTACAGTTTTCTATTTGTGCAGCATCAAAGGTGTGCATTGTAGTTATAATTGAGGATGAAGGAGTTTCCATTCTCTGGTAACCACTGAATATGGCAGGATCAGTCTTCAGAACAATCTGGCCAAGCAGTGAAATTATAAAGGTTGGGAGAATTTCCAGGAACTCCAGGAGTCATTGTTTTTCAAAATTGTTTGCACTTCAACCCCCATCCCTTTGCTGTGTTGGGGATCATGTGATCTTCATGGCCAAAAAGCCACATTGGACAGGGCTGCAGTGAGAAGCAGAATTGTGCAAGATTGCCTCTCTTCCCTCTTGCATAAGGTGGTAGGATCCATCCTCTACCAATTATAGGCCTAGCATCCCTGGAAACCCATTCAGAATCTCTCAGGAGAGCCAACTGTCTTTATGCAAGAACTTGCCCCTAAAAGAAGCCCAAGTAAATATGTAACAGTTGAGCAGGACTTGAACCTCAGGTCTGCTTATTCCTATGGAGTTAGGTCTTAGATGCTTCACTGAGTTATTTTCCAACATGCTGTCTTTCTTAAATCACTGTTTCATGGGATGCTCAGCCACAGGCTGGGAACCTCTACTAGGAACTGCACTTATGCAGGATTTCCATGACTGGTGACAGGGCTTTCTAGGGTAGAGCCCAGATATAGTGACTATATCATGCGCTCCTCTGTGCTGAAGATGAAGTTAGCCATGGGTGCTTCAGCCCCTTTTCATCTTCTTTGCTGCTGTTTGAAAGCCACTCCATTGTAGGCAGCAGTTACTTAGGTGGCTGGGGACCTGGAAGGTAGTGTTCTGCTGAGATAGTCCAAGCTGTTGCTGCCTTTTGCTGTAGCTTGGCTCTTGCTTCAGCCTCTGTTTGATTCAGCCCCTTTACCAGGCAGCCAATTAGAGAGGAATCCCACTGTGTGGGTTGCTCCAAACAGCCCCCTTGTCAAAGTCTGGGCTAACCCTTGACCTGTTGCAGATGGGCTAGCACTGCCTCCACCAGGTTCAGAGGAGCCTGTAGGGAGACAGAGCGGATGGAAAGATGGGACTGTGCACCTCGGAGCTGTAAAGGAAACCAAATTTATTCATTCTTTTTTTTAAAAAGACCCAATCTTGGACATCAAACTCCACAAGCAGGGCATCTTTCCAGCTCTTGAATATTAATTTCAGAAGAGGCTACAGAGAGGGCAGAGCTACAAACAGCCAGTTTTTTTGTTTTGAACACTACAGTTGCTGATGAAATTGGAAACAGCCTGAACTGTTAGATTCACTGGTATGGTACAGCCGGGAATCTCTATAATGTAGCAGAGTGTAGTAGGCTACACACAGCAGCAGCTTCTCAGTACTGTGTATGCTAGCAAAGTTACCGAGTTACACTGAGCTACTTGTCAGTTTCAAACTAATAAGAGTCCTTTATTCAAGGAACTACATTCTAGATAGTGTAAATTGAGAGGGATAGAATCTAATCTAACTAGCTAGGATGAATACAGATGCAGAATGCATGTCCTGCATCCATGGTGGACAAAGATGGAGACCGTGCGCTCCTTCTTTGTGTGTGTGAGAGACAGAAGTGTCAAGCCAGAAGGAAGGCAGACAGGTTACAGGCCCAGTTCTTGAATATGTCATTTTAACTGTGTGTGTGTGTGGGGGGGGGAACCTACAGCTGAAAATATTTTCCATTGAATCCAATGGAAACTAATATAGTATCGAATAAAGAACATAGAGGTGTTTGAACTATACAAAATGAAATGCAAACACCAATAAAATGGTTACTTGTCTGTATTTGGGCCTATGGATTTGTTTGTTTGTATTTTCACAGTGCACAGCTGACATGTTATCCTTTGAGGTTGTAAATCTGTTTTCAGGGCTACCTTGTTTTGCTGCCAGTATGTAGACTCCAGGTATTTTTATCACTGAGAATGTGTGATTCTTTCCTTCAGTTAGCACATTCAGTTCTGACTAGAATGTGGTTTTATAACAGTCACAAGCTCCTGCTGATTAGTGTGTGGCCACAAGCAATTACCATGCTCTTTGCCATGTTGTTGTGTGACCCCAAGTTATTAAATCTTTTTTAAAAAGCTGTTTAGAGGCAGTTCTTTGTTGTGCTCTGCAAAAACAGTGCGAAGAGATAGCTAACAGTGTTTCAAGGCAAAAACTGAGGAAACTTCATGTCAATCTAAACATTAACCCCAGCTATGTTTTTTAAAATATCATCTTTGTCCTCACTCTTTGCTGGCTGAGATGAGATTTGACCTCCTTTGCCACACCATTGCAGAGGTGGTCTTTGGGTAATATTAAAACAGGTTGCCAACCAGTAAAGCTAACCTTCCACCCACACCATCCAACTGTTTGGACATCTATTTATTAGGGATTATGTAGAGTTTCCTGATCCAGCACTGAAGCACATAGCCATCCATTTTACTAAAAAGATAAAAGAAAGGTGCCAACAACCATGTAGTCCTGCTGGAGGATTGAAAACTATTTGGTATTTTTATAGGAAGAGAGCCAGTTTAGTGCAGTGGTTAAGAGCACGGACTCTAACCTGGGAGAACCAGGTTTGATTCCCCACTTCTCCACATACAGCTGCTGGTGTGACCTTGGGTCAGTCATAAGTTCTTTCAGAGCCATTCTCTCAATAACAGTTCTGTCAAGAGCTCTCTCAGCCCCACCTACCTCACAGGGTGTCTGTTGTGGGGAGAGGAAGGGAAGGGGATTGTAAGCTGCTCTGAGACTCCTTTGGGTAGTGAAGGACAGGATATAAATCCAATCTCTTCTCTCTTCTTCCCCACAGAAAAAATGAGAAAGAGTAGAGATCTTTTTGTCTTCTCATGACTTTTCTGCTCCTTGCAGATATTCCAGTGATCCCTGACTTGGAGGACGTTCAGGAGGAAGAACTAGCCATGCGGGTGGCAGCTCCACCAAGGTAACAGCAAGATCCCAAATGCCACAGGAATCCTTTGGCAGATTTATTAAGTGAATCTGTTTCTGCCGCATTCAAATGTTGTGCCATGCATCGTGGTTTCTTGAGAAGGTAGACGGGGCTTTTATAAGTAATAACTGGGGATGGTAAACAGTTATTTTGCCTGTATGGAGGGAACAGCTGCCATGGATTTTGTGTGCATACAAAATACAATATTAAGTGGCCTTTCATTAAGGTCAGGTCTGTCCATATGGCAGTTATGGGTTATGAGTCTAGGGAGGAGAGGACATGGAGGACTTCAGCCTGGTTTCTCACTCTATTTCCCAACTGCAGTATCCAAGTGAACAGAGTGCTTACCTACCGTGACCTGGACAATGACCTCATGAAATACGCTGCTTTCCAAACCTTGGTGAGTGCAGACAAACGGAATTCTACACTCTGCCTAATTCTTCCTTGAAGAAAACAACAATCTATTGTCCCCAAAGCTGGACATCTCAGCACTACTAGGATGTCCCTCTTTTTGTAGTGCAACAGTACCTGGAACACGAGACGGAAATGTCCTTACGGGCCAGCTGCTTGCTCTATTCTCAGCAGTTCCTGTTGAGGCATCTTTGAGTGTTTCTTCCCACTCTTCCTTCACTAAAGTGTTGTGGTCATTTCAGTTCATTAGCAGAGCTCACATGAACACATGAAGCCATCTTGTACTGAATTAGACTCTTGGTCCATCAAAGTTAGTGTTGTCTACTTGGACTGGCAGCAGCTCCAGGGTCCCAGGTAGAGGTCTCTCACCTGACACTTTTAACTGGAGATGTTGGGGATTGAACCTGGGACCTTCTGCATGCCAAGCAGATGGTCTACTACTGAGCCACAGCTCCCATTCCCACTGGTTTTAAGCACCCTTAGGTTTCTTTGTTGTTGTTCAGTCACACAGTTGTGTCCAACTCTTTGTGACCCCATCACGCCAGGCCCTCCTGTCCTCTGTCGTCCTCCAGAGTTTGCTCAACTTCATGTTTGTTGCATTGATAACACTGTCTAACCATCTCATCCTTTGCCGTCCCCTTCTTTTACCTTCAATCTTTCCCAGCATCAGGGTCTTCTCCAGTGAGTGCTCCCTTCTCATTTGGTGGCCAAAGTATTTGAGCTTCAGCTTCATTATCTGGCCTTCCAAGGAACTGTCAGGGTTGATTTCTTTTAGGATTGACTGATCTGATCTCCTTGCAGTCCAAGGGACTCTCAAGAGTCTTCTCCAGCACCATAATTCGAAAGCATCTGTTCTTCGGCACTTGGCCTTCCTTATGGTCCAACTCTCGCAGCCATTCATTACTACTGGGAATACCGTTGCTTTGACCATACGGACTTTTGTTGGCAAGGTGATGTCTTTACATTTTATTATGCTGTCTAGGTTTGCCATAGCTTTCTTCCCAAGGAGCAGGTGTCTTTTAATTTCATGGCTGCAGTCACTGTCTGCAGCAGGGCTCTTTTTGTAGCAAGAACTCCTTTGCATATTAGGCGACACGCCCCTAATATAGCCAATCCTCCAAGAGCTTACAGAGCTCATTTTACAGGGCCTAATGTAAGCTCTTGGAGGATTGGCTACATTAGTGGCGTGTCACCTAATATGCAAAGGAGTTCCTGCTACAAAAAGAGCCCGCAGTGATCTTGGATCCCAGGAACGTGAAGTCTGTCACTGCTTCCACGACTTCCCCTTCTATTTGCCAAGGAGTGATGGGGCCAGATGCCATGATCTTAATTTTTTTGATGTTAAGTTTCAAGGCAACCTTTGCGCTCTCCTCTTTTACTCTGAGCAAGAGGCTCTTTAGGTCCTCTTCACTTTCTGCCATTAGAGTGATATCGTCTACATATCTGAGGTTGTTGATGTTTTTCCTGGCAATCTTAATTCCGTTTTGTGATGCATCCAGGCTGGCATTTTGCATGATGTACTCTGCATATAAATTAAATAAGCAGGGTGACAATATACATCCTTGTTGTACTCCTTTTCGTATTCTAAACCAATCAGTTGTTCCATATCTGGTTCTGTCACTTCTTGACCCTTATACAGGTTTCTCAGGAGACATGTGAGGTGGTCTGGTACTCCCATCTCTTTAAGGACTTGCCATAGTTTGTTATGATCCACACAATCAAAGTCTTTAGCGTAGTCAATGAAGCAGAAGTAGATGTTTTTCTGGTACTCTCTTGCTTTCTCCATAATCCAGCAAATGTTGGCAATTTGATCTCTAGTTCCTCTACCTCTTCCAAACCCAGCTTGTACTTCTGGCAGTTCTCTATCCACATACTGCTGAAGCCTATCTTGTAGGATCTTGATCATGACCTTGCTAGCGTGTGAAATGAGTGCAATTGTATGATAGTTTGAACATTCCCTGGCATTGCCCTTCTTTGGGATTAGAATGTAAACTGACCTTTCCCAATCCTGTGGCCATTGTTGTGTTTTCCAAATTTGCTGGCAGATGGAGTGCATCACTTTAGTAACATCATCTTTTAAGACTTTGAGTAGCTCAGCTGGATTACCATCACCTCTGGTAGCTTTGTTGTTAGTAATGCTTTCTAAGGCCCATTTGACCTTGCACTCCAGGATGTCTGGCTCGAGGTCAGTGATTATACCCTCGTGGTTGTCAAGGACATTGAGGTCCTTCTTGTATAGTTCTTCTGTGTATTCTTGATATTTCTTCCTAATCTCTTCTGCTTCTGTTAGGTCCTTAACGTTTTTGTCCTTTTGTGCTTTAGGTTTCTACTTAGGAGCAAAGACTGGGCATTGTAACTATTGCAAATAAAAGGCTATCCTGCCACTGTAACCACAGAGCGTGCATAAAAGGGCTTTTCAAATACTAGCATCCCATGATTCCTGTGGGAATTGTTTTTTTTTCTTTCCTGAAGTACATCTCAACAGTTGTTCTGTACCACTGACTGTGTATGCTTTCATGTTTATAAGCACATGTACCCTTGGGGCTTACCCTCTTATGTGTCGGATGTGTCCATCCCTTCCTTCTGTTGGAACTGAACTCTGGTTTCTTATGTACTCACAGGATGGAGATATTGACCTAAAGCTCCTTACTAAAGTTTTGGCCCCAGAGCAGGAAGTGCGAGAGGTAAGTTTATCCTGGACCAAAGCAGGAGACAATATGTGTTTACCTATGCTGCTTTGCTTCCGGTATTCACAATTTTATTTATTTTGTTTTCTCCCTGGTTGTTCCTATATTGTTATTTGCATGTTTCCTACCCTTACAAACCTCCTGTTCTGGTATTGTGTGCAATTCTTCTGAGTAATTAAAAAAAAATCCTTGAATATGCACAAGCATTTCTGCCCAACCTCACAAAAATACAAAAGTAACTTTGAAACTAGACATTACTTTTACATGAGTTCACCGAGCTGCAGCTGCAAATCCCAGTGGCAACTCCTGTGTAAAAAGTGCGGATGGGCCCAGTTCTGATTGGGAATGTGGTGTGAGGGGAGGAGAGGCTCTTGCCTCATCCCTTCCATGTGTGTTCAGCAGTTGAAAAAACCAGGGGGCCACTGGTGAGGTGTTATTTGCCAATGGACAGTCTCCTCCCGGATGTTCCTGTGCACCAATTGCAGTCTTTGGGCTGTCACCTGCTGACTGTTCCCCTGCTTAGAGTGGCCCATTTGGCATTGATCAGAACCCAGGCCTTTCCCATCATGGCTCCGGCTCTGTGGCATGGGCTCCGGAAGAGGGGAGGGGAGCCCCCTCATTGGAGATCTTCAAGAGGCACTGCAAGACTTGCCTGATGGGCTCTGAGCAGCAGACATCTTGCTGGGGGGGGGGTGTCTCTTATTCTATCTGGTTTCAATCTGTAATATTTTAATTGTCTTTTGTAAACTGCCTTGAGCCAGAAGGAAAGGCAGGGGTATAAATGTTTAAATAAAATAAATAAAAATAAAGAAATGTGGTAAAACTCCAACTATAGATATGACACCTCTCTATTTTATTACATACATTAGTCTAACCCTGTATCCTGTAGAAGCTTGGAAGAAATGAATTAGACAACAATTTTTAAAATCTGTCTTAATTAACGCTTCTCGTGCCATGTAACGTGCTAAAATGTATAAAATGGAAAAGTGAATTTTAGACGCCGTGGAAATAGTGAACAAGCAGGATGGTTTGAAAATGGCAGAGACGGAAACCCACACAATGAAATGTTCAAGCCTCCTAGAAGTGTTTGGTTTCTTGCACCTCTGACAAGATAGCCTGCTTTCTGTCATTTGGTCTGCTTAACAGTGTTTAGAGACTTTTCTCCATTCATTATTTCTTTTCTTTTGACAGGATGATGTCAGCTGGGACTGGGATCATCTCTACACAGAGGTGTCTTCAGAGCTTCTGAGCGAGTGGGACCTGGGACAGGCTGACAGGGAGGAGGCTCTCACCCCCACTTAGGCTTCGGTTGGTGGGTGGCGCTGCTGCTAACCACAAAGGCACAACTGTAGATTATAAGCACATTTTTAAAATATATGCTTTGTGTTTGAGGTGTTATTTTGGTCCACATAATAAAGGGAAGCACTGGCTTCCTCAGAAGAATGGTTTAATAGAACTTGTCAGAGATTGATATATTTTTCTTTAATTATTTTTTAGTGTACACAATAAACTACCTATGAAATAAAGTATTTGCAGGGGAGTGTAGACTGTGCACATAGTAGAGGAAGCAGGAAGATGCAACAAAAGCTGTACCACATGGCACAGTCCTTCCTCAGCTTTGGTTGTGCACTAAGACTGCAAATTGGGGGCACAAGATGTTTTCCTGCTATGAACCCCACTGTTGTTTTGAGCCCCAGCTAGGGGTGCTCACTCAGTATATATCGAGCTGAATAAATATCTGAAAAATACCGCAAAGAGTCAAATTCAACTATGCAACTGAACAACAACAAAAATTCAGCAACAAAAATAGTCACGCATGAATAAAAACTGATATTATATGTTTGTGAATCTGATATTATTCAGTTTTTATTGGCTTTTATTCTGGCACAGCTGAATGCATTCAGTTTGCTTGCTGAGTCAGGCTGCCGTGGCAGTGCAACTCAGAAAGCGAACTGGATAGATTTATCTTTAAATGCCTCCAGTTCACTTGCCAGGTTACACTGCCACTGCCACACGACTCGGTGAGTGAAATTCTCCATTATACCCTATGTTGTGAATCTGGTTGCAAAAATAGTAAGAAGTAATAAATAAAAATAAATTATACCCTGTGGGAGGGTCCCCATAGGGTATAATGGAGCCAAATAAATTCGGGTTTCCTGAATATTTACCTGAATACCAATACAATCCTGTATTCGGGAATATTTAGGAATACTGATATTTTTTGGGTCCAATAGACCTGACTCGTTAAAAAAAATTATTTTTTTTGGCAAACCTCTAGCCCCAGCTGATCATGAAAGATCGAGTTGCCTGCCTGTGCTACCATATGTCATCAGGAGACATATACCTTACATACACATCTGTTTAAATGGAGCCCTCTTTCCAGTTTTGCTCAAAATCACACTAGGCTAGCCTAAGCATAAGGAAGGAGAAGAAGAAGAGATTAGATTTATACCTCGCCCTTCACTACCCGAAGGAGTCTCAGAGTGGCTTACAATCCTCTTCCCCTCCCCACAACAGACATCCTGTGAGGTAGGTGGGGTTCAAAGAGCTCTCTTGAGAACTGCCCTTGAGTGATCAGCTTTGAAAGAACTTATGACTAACCCCAGGTCACACCAGCAGCTGCATGTGAAGGAGTGGGGAATCAAACCCAGTTCTCCCAGATTAGAATCCGCACTCTTAACCACTACACCAAACTGGCTCTCACCTTCCTTCTGCTGTCTCTCATTCTTAGGAACTGCTGGCTTAGTTTTGGTTTAAGTGACTGTACCCAATCTAGCAAAGACCAATACAAGGGCAATCAAGGGATCTTTGACAAAGTGATACAACTTTCAGAATGTGTTCTTGATTAGGGTGACAGGCTCTAGCTCTAGTAACATGATCAGGGGCTTGAATGGGGGGGGGTTCCGCCCCGCCCCCCCAGCCAGGACAAAAGAGGAGAATCCATGTGAGGTAAAATGTATACTCCCTGATTGGCTGGAGAGTATTTCCAAGTAAGGAAGAAGAAGGCAGGCCTCTTGATTGGGAAGAGGTTTATTGGACACAGTCTTTGGCCTGTTGCAGAATTAGTTGTACCAATTCTGAGCATAGGTGAGGAGTCTTTTTTTTTTTTAATACCCTCCGTAAAAATTCCCTGCAAATAAAAATTAACACAACAGAATGAAAGCCTCTAGCTTTGCACTTTGCATGCTGTTCCAGTTTTCTAATAATTAAACTTCCATGTGCACGGAAATGTTGAAAATTGCCATATCTCCTCTGTATCCTGAAGTGTTCTAGTCCATTCTACCACCTTTGCCACCTCATTCTGCTGCCTAAATTAGTTCACTGAACTCGGATTTGTGATGGGAAATTCTGTAGTCCAAATTAGCCGAGTTTGGATGAAGAGGTTTTCGCTGGTGAATCCTAATGTGGGCTGTACTTTTTTCTAAGGTCTGGTTTGTGTTTCTAAGTTGGCCAGATCCTTTACACTAAAGAACTCTTGACTAATGACTGGGAGATCCTGGTCAATGGACTGAGGGCTGAGTAAAGGGAAAGGCTTGTTTCTTTCTGAAGCTGCTTTTGTTCCTAGTGGACATGAAGAAATTATGCAGAATTGCACCTGATTCTACGCCTTCTCTGCTGGCCCTCAGGCTTTGTGTTGTAGGTGGCCTGAAAACTCAATTTCTGGGCTTCGTGACTAGCAGAAAGGAGATGGTCAGTAAGATGGAATGGGGGAAAGAGATTCTAGAAAGTTCTAAGATTAGCACAAGTGAGCTTCCTCTGGCAGCTGCCAGCATAGCCTCTGTTCCCAAGGGAACTGCAACAATGCATGCCCTGTACTGAGAGCCCTTTGTGGTCCACAGAAAAAATCAGGAAAATCAGAAAAAAACAACAACTGCAAATTATACCTATTGCATTGAGATAGATCAAGTTGGGTAGCTGTGTTTGTCTGTCTGTAGCAGTAGAAAAGAGCCAGAGACCAGTAGCACCTTAAAGACTAACAAAATATGTGACAGGGTATGAGCTTTCATGACTCTCAAAAGCTCATAGGTCAAGGTAAAGGTTCCCTTGCTCGAAAGCCAGTCGAATCCGACTCTAGGGTTGCGGTGCTCATCTCCGTTTCAAAGCCGAAGAGCCAGCGTTGTCCGAAGACGTTTACGTGGTCATGTGGCCGGCGTGACTAAACACCAAGGCGCACGGAACGCTGTTACCTTCCCACCAAAGTGGTACCTATTTATCTACTTGCAATTTCTTGCTTTCGAACTGCTAAGTTGGCAGGAGCTGGAACTAGAGACGGGAGCTCACCCCATCTTGCGGCCCCCGGGTCTTGAACTGCTGAACTACTGACCTTCCACAGCCTGCAGTACAGCGTCTTAACCACTTGAGCCACCGCAGCTCCACCAAAAGCTCATACCCTGCCACATATTTTGTTAGTCTTTAAGGTGCTCCTGGACTCTGGCTCTTTTCTACTATTGCATTTTTTACATTGCATCATTCATTGAATGCCCTGTTCCTATTGATTGTATTGACTCACTCTGTGTAATCTGTCTTGATTCTCACCTGAGTCCAAGTGAGAAAGGTGGACTATAAATAACGTAAATTAATAATTTTTTGCATTTGCAAAAGAGCTGTGGTGCAGCAGGACTTCTTGCCAGGGGCTCTGTGGTTGCTTTGCTTGTTATATCCATTAGGATCATGCATTAAGACCCATTAGGATCGTGCATTAAGTCTCGGCTGTACATTCTGACAGTCTGCATTCTTAGAACTGTCACTTTTTAACCAAGGTATTTGTCCCTTAAAAACATTAAGGGGGGAGGTGATGTTAGATTTGAACTATCCTTCATTTGCATATACAAGGTTTTAAATGTGCTAGAAAACCCAGCCTGTCGCTGAGCACAGCAACCTATTTTGCATGGGCTGCTGTTCACTGACATGCCTTTCCCCCTCTTCTACCTTCTCTTCCACCAAGACCCACATAGGCTCACGTCCATACCCAACTTGAAAAGATTTTCATTAAAATTCAGAAAAACAAAGTAGCTAAGTTCCTCAGATGCACACCTGGAAACCTCAGAGCTCTACACAGAGAAAAAATGTGTATTCCAATTCTTAATTATAAGCTGAGGGACTTACGGGTGTAGAAACGCTGCCTTTCTCTTTTACTAGGGTCAAACTCAGGTATGCTCCGCTCTCCTGTTTAGGTGGTATCCTGCTGTGGAAGTGCTTGCTGTTGTTTGTCACTCCCAACTCTTTGCATTCAGAAACCTGAAGGGAATTCCTACCTGGAGGATGAGGGCAGAAAGCTCCTCTAGCCTCTGGAGTGAGCCACGGCAGTGACCCCAGACATCTCTATTCAAAGTATGTTGTATGTTCTGGTGATTCCACACCCCCACCCCCACACACACACTGTGCAT
>NW_015170887.1:578781-620248 GCF_001447785.1 Gekko japonicus
CCAGGAGAGCGCTGCCAGTGGGGAGGGGGGCAAAGTTAAAGTAGCAAAGGGGGCTGCTGCTTCGTCCCAGTAGGAGAACAAGAGAAATCTGACCCCGACACTGATCTGCTGGTGGTTTCAGTTGTGTTCTGCATCTTTTTCTGCACCTCCTCCCTCTGTTGGTCTTCCACAATGTATTTCAGTCTGCTGTATCAAGATGCTGGATTGTTCTATTTAATGTAAAAAGCAGCCACTAGCCTACTAATGTAAAAAATATGGGTAGCCTTTTATGTAAAAAGCAGCCGCTACCATGCCAATCCATGCCATAATTGTCTGCCAAAACTGCATTGTAAATTACATGCAATCATGCAAATATATGATTTAATTCAGTCTGTGTTAGAGTCTACACATCCATGTTCTTCCAGTCCTCCGGTCACCCAGATTAACTGCTGGAGAAAACTGTGATTTCTCTAATCTGGTGTCCCATCTTTTAGGGTCTTGTTTTGGGCTGCATTGGAGTCTTAGGAATGTGGCCAGAAGTTCCTGCTTCCCTTTTCACATGACCTCATGCTATCCCAGAATGAACTATTGCTAGATAAGGCAAATGTTCTGTTGGAGGACAAAGCAAACTTCTCAGCTGTGTGCTGAAATGCACCATGTTGTTCTTGTGGCTAAGACAGAAGTAGGGTTTCTTTGTTCTGCGTCAAGTCACAGCCAACCTATGGTGATCCTATAGGGTTTTCAAGGTGATTTGCCATTGCCTGCCTTGACATAGCGACCATGGACTTCCTTGGTGGCCTCCCATCCAAATACTAACCAGGGCCAACCTTACTTAGCTTCCAAGATCTGATGAGATCAGGCTAGCCTGGGCTATCCAGGTCTCAGCAAGGATGTACACCCCCCAAATGATTCCAACTCTAAAATTCAGGTTTCTGTTGTCCGTTTCTAGCAGTGAACTAACGTTATGCGTGCATGAATAGATGGGGCACGGAGGTCCCATGTTATGATCCTGTAATAAATGCAATTATCACTCGATAACATGCAAATGTGTTGTCAGTCATTGCAGTGAGAGTTAGCTTATCAGCTCTGTGAAATGTTCCAAAATATATTAGAAGTCGGGCTGGGGGGGTGCTGTACAGCCCTTTGAATGCATGAAATTGACTTGAGGTATCTACTACTAATGCTAGCTGCCCTTTCAAATACAGCCTAAGTAGCAATGGACACATTTTGTAATAACATGCCCAACTATACATTGGAACTGTTTGCAAGAAATCGGATCATTAGGACTAAAATTCAGAGAGATTTCCCAACAACTTACATGGGAAAGTCTCTTGCCAGCTTGGAGCCTCATAAAGGGTTGCATCATTAAGTGAGACAAAGTGATGGGAGCTTAGGGGGCTTGCTATGTTAATAAGTTGGAAAGACTCTGCTGATTCCTCATGCTAGAGCATTTCAGGGAAAGCAGAATTAATTCATGGCATATGCTCCCAGCATCTGTTGTGGTGGCCTGGAGTGGCGGGATCACAGGGCAAAGGAGCGAGAGCCAAAACTTTGCATTTCCCTAAATCCATTCTTGTGCCGGCTTGCAGCCTCTACTCACTGAGTAGGAAAGGCCCGAGGCTTGTCCAGTCACAGTGTAGCCAAACTGTCCAGAGCATAACACGGTACTGGGGGAGCGGGGCCTTGAAGCCTTCCATGCTTGTAGCCGCCACCACTTCCTTATATTTTGAATGCTTTAAATCTGATCTATGGAAAAACATCACACCAATTCAGTCTTCTTATCTGTTTTTCCATAGATCAGATTTAAAGCATTCAAAATATAAGGAAGTTTAATAAATGAATCAAAAGAATTTGAGCTGAGCAAAGGAACAAACAAAAGGTTGTTTTCAAGAACTCATGGGCAATCCATGAAACTGCTGAGCAGTCGGGTTAGAACAGATAAAAGGAAGTACTTCTTCACCCAAAGAGTGATTAACACTTGGAATTCACTGCCACAGGAGGTGGTGGCAGCTACAAGCATGGATGGCTTCATGGTGGAATTGGATAAATATATGGAGCAGAGGTCCATCAGTGGCTATTAGCCACAAGGTATAGATAGGAACTCTCTGTCTGGGGCAAGTGATGCTCTGTATTCTTGGTGCTTGGGGGGGCAACACTGGGGGGGCTTCTAGTGTCCTGGCCCCACTGCTGGACCTCCTGATGGCGCCTGGTATTTTTGGCCACTGTGTGACAGAGTGTTGGACTGGATGGGCCATTGGCCTGATCCAACATTGGCTTCTCTTATGTTCTTAACATGCAGCTCCCTTTCCCCACACTATGAACTTACCCTATATGTTGTTTAATTACTGCATTTACTCTAAAGGAAGATGACTTCAAATATTGCACCCCACCCAAGCCAATGTGTAAAAGCTGATGATCTTGAATTTAAGACCTCCCCACAAAAAGAGGCCTACTAGCCAACCAATTTGTTGCCCCCCTCTCACCATCTTCCCGTTCCTGCCCATTTCCTGCACTTGAACCCCACCTGCTGCGTTAGCGCAGCCCTGAGAAAACCAGCTCTTTTCAGACCTCACAATTCCTCTGCCTGCTAATGAGCCAGGCACTTGTTTTCTCAGCTCAGTACCATGCACAGGTCACTGTGGCAGCCTTTACAGGGCTTGGTGCTCGGAGCGCTCTGTGCTTAGAGCTGGAGGGCTCCTTTGCAGGGTTGCCAGCCTCCAGATGATGGCTGGAGATCTCCTGGGATTACAGATGATCTCCAGGTCACAAAGACCAGTCCACCTAAAGAAAATGGCCACATTGGAAAGTGGACTCTATGGCATTCTACCCCACTGAAGTCCATCCACTCCCCAGACCCTTCCCTCCTCAGGCTTGAAACCCCCCCCCCCAAATCACCAGGCATTTCCCAGAGCTGGTAACCCTATGCCTTCCTCCAGCCCCCTCCTTTCTGCTAGCTACTAGTCTGCAGGCAGGCTCCTGAGAACACACAAAGTGTGGTCCCAATGGCTGAAATGTTGGGGTGCATTCTGGGTGGAGGGCATTTCTCCACAGGCCTAAAATCAGGAGACGGAGATAACAAAAGGCAACAGGAGCCATTGAACTTAACCACTGGATCGAGCGAGGGGCACTACAACTGGGTTGTGTGTAGGAAATGAGGAAAGACCATCAGTTGCTGGACTGTGCAGACAATGAGGGCCACCAACAGAAAAGGTAGTAGGGGGCTCTGTCTACTCAGGGACTCCCCAGGTATACGGGGGGGGGGAAGTATGAGTTTGGATGGAAAGATCAGCCTGCTCACCCCCTGAGAACTCTGAAACTCCCAGACGGGGGAAACTTGGCATGGGGTGGGGGAGGGGTAGAGTTGCCAGCTCTTAGTTGGGAAACGGCTGGAGATTTGGGGGGTGGAACCTGGGAAGGGCAGGGTTTGGGGAGGGATGGGGAGGGGCCTCAGCAGGGTACAATGCCATAGAGTCCATTCTCCAAAGCAGCCATTTTCTCCAGGGGAAGTGAGAGTCTCATTCTTCCTCCAAAGATTGCTCGGCCCTTTTTTCCCTTTATTATAGCAATGTAAGATAAATTGGGGTGATTCGTAAGCCCTTGCAGTTTTTTGTCTTGCCACTTGTATGGAGATAATACAGTAAGTGCGATGCTCCTGATTCACGCATTTGCCATTTTGTCTTAAAAGGACCACATGCATACATTCAGAACCGAAACCTGGGGAAATTATCACATTCTCCCCATACGCATGGTGGTGGAAAGTACCATCAAGTCGCAGCTGACTTATGGCAACCCCATGGGGTTTTCAAGGTGGTTTGCCATTGCCTAACTCCACATCACAACCCTGGCATTCTTTGGAGGTCTCCCATCCACATACTAGCCAGGGCCGACCCTGCTTAGATTTTGAGATCTGATGAGATCAGGCTAGCCTGGGCTATTCAGGTGACAGATGACCCCCTATATACATAGTCCAATGTAATGATTGAAAAGAGCTCTAGAGACTGGCCCATGTTCACCCAGTCAGCATGAGTCTGGAGATCCCCAGTCCAAACATTGCCCCTGCCATGAACTCACTAGATGTGGCCGCAGACCACTGTCTCACAGCCTGAGCCCTCCATGCACAATATGGGGGAAATAACACTGACCTACTTTACAAGGCTGCTGTGTTAGGATTTCAACACAGGAATGTAAGTGAGGTGCTTGGAATACTCTATCTTGTTAAGTTCTGGAGAACTTTGAAAGCTTGCACGCTGTTTTGTACTATTTCTGTTGGTCTCGATAAAAGGTATGATGTGGGCTTTGTTGCTGGGTTTTGCTTGAGACCAGTGCAGCCTCCTGCAAGCTCTTTCCACTTTCTGTGGCTGCTGAAGTTCTGAGTGTCTGTCTACTGCTGCAGGCATAGGATTCAGGGTTTTGTTTTTTTGTTTTCCTTAAAAGGTGGCACAAGCAGAATTTCCAGAGATGAAACTGCTCTCCTCCCAGCCTCCCCACCCCAGCCTCTCTCTCCTCTTTCACCAGTACGTTCTGCCACAGGCCTCTCAGATGCAGATCTAGGACAGGGCTACAAGGGCTTGTATCAGGGCCCATCTCCTGTCACTTTCAGGACCACTTCATTATTCTTTTCTTATTCCCTTTCTTCTGCTTATCATTATTAATAATCATTCTGGGTTGGTCAGAGTGCTGACAGCTGCCCCTTGTCTATTCTTTCTGTCTTTTTAAATCCGGCATGCTTATCTGAAATAAACCTGATCCTTTTTTCTTTTAATTAAAAAATTTGGTCTGCCTACTCTTCCCAATGCAAAGAAAAAACCGCCATACCCAATGATTGTTTCTCTTGATATGTGAAGAGGTTTGCAGTGTAAAGGGCAAATCACTGGGTAATGTTTTGTTCTGCAGGGCAGATATATAGCTTGGACATTAATAGAAGGCCAAATGTGTATGGTAAGACCATATACGTGGGGTATCCCTCTCTCTCTCTCTCTCTCTCTCTCTCTCTCTCTCTCTCTCTCTGTGTGTGTGTGTGTGTGTGTGTATAACTCCCAGTGCACTCAAGTCCCATAGGCCCATTCTCGGATCCTAGCTGTCCGATAGGCACGCCCTAGGATCCGTTCGGGCTATTGTCTCTGGAAGCGAAGCTTGGGCCATTCGCATGGCCACGTGCAGACCCAACTGTGTGTGCAGTTTCTCCGGGTACACAACACCATGATACATGCTGTTCTCCACAGGAGAGGTGAGAGGGCCTAAAGGCCTGCTATAGTCCTCAAAGGATGGACTCTCCTTAACCCCATCATCCCATGGATTTGCATGTTGTCAGGAAAAGAAATAGAGACCACTCCCCCCCATGTGGCATATCTGGGTGTGTGGCCTTCCTTGTCCTACAGATGAATGGTGCTGTTGAGTAGAATCATAGAGTTGGAAGGGACCTTCAAGGTCATCTAGTCCAACCTCCTGCACAATGCAGGAAATTCACAAATACCCCCCACACCCCCAGCGACCCTTGCTCCATGCTCAGAAGATGGCAAAAATAAAAACCCTCCAGGATCCCTGGCCAAACTGATCTGGAGAAGAATTGCTTCCCGACCCCAAAGTGGCAATCAGCAGTTCCCTGGTCATGTAAGAAAGGGCCATGAGAACTAAGAACTGATGCAACCCTTCCTGCTCTCCCTTCTCGTGATCTGCCTAAGTTCACAGAATCAGCATTGCTGTCAGATGGCCATCTAGTCATCTTTTTATTATTCGGCAGTGCCAACGGTTATTAGGGCTGAAATCTGAAAATTCACTATATGTAGTATTTTTTTAGAAGACAAAAAGAGAACTAAAAATATGATTTCTGAATTTCCTGCATGGTCCCATTAGAAGGAAAAATCACAAAACTGTGACTGACTTATTTTGGCCATGTCATGCGGAAGAACTCACTAGTAGAAGTGGCAAAAGGAAACCTGGCCGCCAAGAACACGGTGGCTAGACACCATAAAAGTTGACACCAGCCTGAACATGGAACAACTCAAAGAAACAGTACAAGATTGGAAAATGCAGAGAGAGCTGGCCTATAGAATCGCCAAGAGTCGAATATGACTGAACGGCTAAGAATAACAACACATGAGTACAGCATGAAACTCTGTTTTTTTTTACATAATAGAACATAACCCAGTTGCTGTTAGCTAAAGACAATTTTAAATCCAACTTTCAGACAACCTATTCAAAAATACTGACTCCAAATATTGTACTAAAGACAACACGTTTGCCTCCCTATATCTGTTTGCCTCTAAAACTGAAGTCATGGGTGAACACATGAAGCTGCCTTGTACTGAACTAGAGACCATTAGTCTATGAAGGTCAGTATTTGCCTGCTCTGACTGGCAGCAGCTCTCTAGCAGATTTCTTTCACACCACCAACTAAATGGTCCTTTGTTTAACAGGAGATGCCAAGGATTGAAGCCGCAGCTAAAGGGATGGCAACATCTTTAACAGGGAAAGACATAAGGCAGTGGCAGAGGCTACTCCATCAGTATGTGCAGATGTGCCCTGCACAGCTTATCAATATCCATGCATCTGCACAATATCATGAGCTGCACAATGGGCTATTCAGCCACTACAGTTCACCAGGGTGCAACACCTCTTGCCTAAGGTGCTGCCTTGCATTTCCTTCTGAAGGTATAGCTGCTGCTATACCTTCTGTTCCACATTGTGCTCTCTGCATTAGCAGGTCCACTGAAGTCAATGCTAAAGGTCCCAGGTTCAATCCCTGGCATTTCCAGTTAAAAGGACCAGGTTGTTGGTGATGCAAAAGGTCTGAGACCCTACACTGGTCAATACTGACTTTGATGGACCAATGGCCTGATTCAGTGTAAGGCAGCTTCCTGTGTACAGTGGACTCAGGTGGGTATAACTCTGTTTCAGATTGTACTCTCAAGGTCTCTGGTGGATGTGGATTCATACACTAACTGTTACTGCATATAACATATGATACCTGTCCACATGGTAGTCTTATCACCCACATTTTTGTATACATCTGTTAGTCATCTGTCGGACACCTTTCTTCTGTCTCTGTTGCATCAGACAAATGATTATTTCCATCTCCCATTGGTCCTGCACATCTCTGGGCCCATCTTGATCTTGCTTCATTTACTTGTCTGTCTCTGCCGTGTGCATATGCGCCAGTGCGTGGCTGAGGTTGGAAGTATTTATGGCAATTAAAATGTTTTGCCTGGGAGCTGTTTGGGGGCTTTCTTTTTTTGAAGTGAGGATTTTTCAGACTTCAAGGTGTTAACAGCCCCCTCTAAATGGTTTTGTTTTTTAATTGCAGCAATGACTGCCGAGCCATTAAACATTTGCCTCTCTCGCTGCAGCCGTTTCGAAGCCCTTTCAGTCCTCCTTCTATTTATTCTGTTTAATTCAGTCAGGTAGCTTCAGGGCAGTGAAGATCAATACTTTACTTTGATAGAAAAGAGTCAGGTTTGAAACACAGAGATAAAACTGACACATTTTGTATAAATTTAATTAAAAATGCACCTTTAGTGGCTTGTTGCAAGCACAAAGCAAGCCCTCCTTCTCGCTCTCTTTCTTTCTCTCTCTTTCTCCCTCATTCTTTCCTTTCTTCTTCTTAACAGGAAATCTCAGGATCTGCCTTACCGACAAAGCCCCTTGATTTGGGGTTGGGGAGGGTTGCCTTAAAAGTGTAGCATTCTGGGAGATGGAAGGCATGCAAAATTCTAAACAGACCTGTTTTCTCTTCTCTCCTCTCGTCTGTCCTATGGTGGAGAGCGGGGGCCGAGGGGAGGGAATAATCCCAGGTGAGTAAGGGAAGGGGCTTAAAAACCCAGCAGATGCACCACCCCTCGGGCCCTTTCTCTATGGATCTTTGCTCCCATCTCCCTTCGTTCTTGCTACGGTAAAGTGAGAGTTCTTTTTCTAAGTCCAGGAAAATTTCCAATCCCATTCGGGTGCAGCATCTCTATTCTGTTTACCTCACCCATCTCTACTCTCCCTAACTCTGCTGCCAGGGAGAACATTTGTCTTGTGTTTTATAATGTGGCCCTTTCACCCCCTTCCCCTACATGTCTCTCTTTCTCAATCCTGTTTGGCTTGGTTCATTTTTCACATGAGTGGCTTTCCTCCCAGACTCCCCTTTGCTCCAGACTCCTTTGGCTCAACATCTATAAACTACGCACAACATAGGTAGGACAGGATGCCAGGACTCGGTGTGACAAACTGCTCGTGTACCACTCCATAACCATAGCTGTAAATCTCCCCCTGCTCACCTTCTTCAAGCTGGAAGTTGGTGGCCATGGCAGTACAGAAGGAGGAGGGCATCGCTCTTAGGTTCCAGGAGCTGGTGGAAGAGCACAACTGGATGGGGGGGGGGCACACACTTGTGCTAGAAACCAAACCTAGTACTGTTGTTGCACCTACAAGCAGCAGCCAGCAATTAGTTCCCACTACCATGAATTAATGCTGCACAAAGTTATTTTCATAGCATTAGTGTAGGAAGGGTAATAATGTTAAAAAGATCTCCTGTGGGATAGGGCTGTTACAAAGCAACACTGAAACTAGGGCTGTTTCCGCACTCTCCTTTTAATCCATGTTCACTGTGGTGTCCTCCAAGCAATTCGGCACTAAAATCAAATTCAACCTTCTTATTCAGCCCCCCCCCCCATTCTGCACTAAAATTCACCATTCTTTTTATTCCAGGGTGGGGTTTTTTTTTCCATTCTGCATTACATTACATCCCTTCAGTTGTTGGCCCAGTTTCGGCCCATTGTTGCCCTGGGTTTTTTGGATGCTGTTTTGCTACAGACTTAAATTGCCTCGACTTGAACACTGAGAAAATCCAGTCTCACAGGCAAATGCAGAAAGGACCTAGGTGACCAAGGCTTTCACACACTCAATTATGTAGCTGTAGATTTTTAGTCCAAATTTGTCTGTGACTTAGTTCTCCTTCTTACCAAAGATAAAAGCTTTTTTGTTCTTCACAGTACGTATATGGTCCAAATTTCCAATAATGTGCACCGGTGAAGATCTCTTAAACAACAGCTTAGAGCTAGGTTGGCCAACCTACAGGTGGTGGCTGGAGATCTCCTGGGATTACAACTGATCTCCAGAGATCACGTCACCCAGAGAAAACGGCCATTTTGGAAGGTGAACTATGGCATTATATCCCATTAAAGTCCCTCCCCAAACCCTGCCTCCTTAGGCTCCACCTCCAAAATCTCCAGGTATTTCCCAACCTGGAGCTGACAACCCTTCTTAGAACTGACATGGCTGAACAGGGTAGGGTTGCCAACCCCCAGGTGGTAGCTGGAGGTCTCCCACTATTACCACTGATCTCCAGGGGATAGTTCACCTGGAGAAAAGGGCCTCTTCAGAAGGTGAACTCTATGGCATTACACCCCATTGAAGTCCCTTCCCTTCCCTCCCCAAACCCCGCCCTCCTCAAGCTCCACCTCAAAATCTTCAGGTATTTCCCAACCCAGAGCTGGCAGCCCTAGAGGAGAGGGCTACTTATCTAAGGTGGGTTAGTAAAGAGGAGGGGCCAGTTTCCATTCTCTGCCCAATTAAATCAATAAAAGGTATTACACTAGATTGCCTTTCAGTGGTATGATTTCTAGAAACATATTTATTTTAATTTGCAGATGTTTTAAACACAAGAAGCTGCCTTATACTGAATCAGACCATTGGTCCATCAGGTTCAGTACTGTCTGCTCAGACTAGCGGCATCTCTCCAGGGTCTCAGGTGGAGGTCTCTCACATCACCCACTACCTGATCCTTTGAATTGGAGATGCCGGGGAAGGCACCTGGGAGGTACCTCCTGCATGCCAAGCAGATTGTCTACCACTGAGCCATGGCCTCTCCCCTACAACCCCCTTCCCTCTTTACCCTTCTTTTCTCCTCATTGTCGAAGCTTGCAGCATAATTCAACAAGCCCATCAAGTAGGTTATGCTGAAAGTGACTGGGCCAAGGTCACTCAGCAAGCTTCTGTGCCAGAGAGGGGATAGGAACCTGGATCTCCTTGATCAGTTCCACTGGAGAAAATGCTTGCTTGGGAGGCTGGACTCTGTGGTATTAAATCCAACTCTGGTTCCTCCTCTCCCCAAACCCCACGGTCCCCAGGCTCCACCCCTAAAGCTCCAGGAATTTCCCAACCCAAAGTTGGCAACCTTAGTTTGAGGGCCAAAATACATGATATGTGTCCAACCCAACTTGTAGGCACAAGTGTGACCAGGGGAAACTGATCTTCAAGGCATTCCATTGCTCTGCTCGCAGTGCTCTGAAGCTGAATGGAGCAATAGAACACTTTGAAGGTGAGTTCCCTCAATCATCCTCATGACTACAAGCCAGGTCGGGTACCCACGACCTGACTCATGTCACATATATTGTGTATTTTGGCCCTGAACCACCAGTTAACGGTTCCTCTGATTCATGCCTCTGGGAGTGCAGCACTGAGGGGTGTGATTGCGCTGGCATGTTCAGCACCGAGGGTTTTCTTCTCTTGAATGTTTACCCTTGGGAGACTCTCATTGCTAGCAGGAGCAGCAGTATGTACTGCCGCTGCCTCTGTTTATGCCTTTAATCACGGCAAATGAAAGTTTCCCAACCAGCAGAAGATGACTTTTGTGTTCTGCTACCAGAGCCATCTTTGCTCTTGCTTTCTGTGCCAGTAATTGCAGACACAAGTCGCTTTGTGTTAAAATGGCAGATATAATTGAAACAGAATTCAGAATCAGGACCCTGCAGGCAGCACTTGTTGAAAGAAGAAATAAAGATCGTTCGGGTCACTTCTTTTTTTGTAATTTGTGTTTAATAATCGTTCCAGGAGGTACATACAAAGGGAGAAGAGACATGAGACGCAGCAACCCGGCCAGCTTCTCCCCGCCTCCCCCCGCCGCTGCCTCACAGCCCCTTTCAGTGGAGATTAGGAGGGCCTGAAAGAGAAATCTCTTTTCATGTGGGAGGTGGGACCACATTTGGATCTGCCAGCTCCTGAGAGTTAGTTACTCTGACAAGGGGCAACGTAGTGTTGGCAGCTGCAGTGGGGGGAAGGGACCCCTACCTCAGTCTTCCTGTGACTATCGTCTGAGTCATGTTTTGCGCTTATAAGACTTCCCAAAACCACAAGCAGCCTCTTTTCCTGTGGCGTTTACCTGAAGAGCAGAGGTCATGTCAGGAGATACGGTTCCTGGTTTTAATTGAAATTAGAATTGAAATGAGCTCCCTTCTTGTCAGCATTTATGGACCCCTCTCTCCTGGAACTTTTGTTGAATATTTTGGCTTTGTGTGTTTGGCTGCAGGGAGGACTGAGAACTACAAAACTTCTGAGGAAGAGTCGCTCCCCCGTAGCGGAATAGTTGACACTCTCCTGAAACAGACAGGAGGAAGCTGTACAGAATGTTACTAGACTTAGCAGGAAGTTAGAACTGTGACAGCCGAGGGATTTCTGTCCCTTCCTTTAGGTGGATAGTGCATCCCAATGATTTGACCTGTAGACATCGAAGAGTGGGTCAACCGATGCCACCAGTGCCAGGTATCAAGACCCAACCCCCCACATGCTCCAATCCACCACTGGGAGACCACCCATCAGCCCTGGTTGAGACTGCATGTAGATTTTGTGGGGCCTTTCCAGGGTCAGGTTTTCTTAATAATTGTTGACTCGTACTCAAAGTGGCTGGAGGTAATTCCAACCTCCAAGATGACCTCCTCCACCATGATAGCCGCCCTACGCTGCCTGTTTGCAACGTACGGAGTGCCGGACAATTGGTGTCCGATAACGGAACCTCGTTCACATCAGCAGAGTTTGCAGAGTTTCTGACAGCTAACCTTATTCGGCACATCCCATCCACACCTTTCCACCCAGCAACAAACAGACAGGCTGAAAGGATGGTGCGGACCACAAAGGAAGCCCTCAGATGTTTGGTGCAGGGAAACTGGAACCAGAAGGTGGCGTTGTTCCTTCTCTCTCAACACATCACGCCGCACGCAGCAACGGGGAGGAGCCTTGCAGAGCTACGTATGGGCCGGCACCTAACTACGCTACTGGATCGACTGCACCCAGACCTGATTGAAAACAAACCGCTGCGAAGTGAGTATCCAGAGCCGCCTCGATCCTTTGCAGCTAGAGATGCACGTATTTGCACGTAATTACAGCAGTGGGCATCGTTGGGTTCCAGCATCGGTCACCAAAGTCATAGGCACGCTCACCTACTTGGTGAGAACCATGGATGTCCGGGTATTGAAACGCCACATTGTCCAGCTTAGAAGGCGATGGGCAGAGGCAGACCCTGAAGTCAGCCCGGAGATAGCCAAGGCCCCAGAACACGAAGAGCTGGTAGAGCTATCCGACTCAGAACTCACTGAGGGCTATCACAAAGGGAACAAACAGGCAGGGGAGCCGACCGTCACAGTTGACAGTGAGCCAAGCACAGGCTCAGAAAATAGGCCAGGCACACTCAGTCCCATAAGAAGAAGAGATTGGATTTATACCCCGCCCTTCACTACCCAAAGGTGTCTCAGAGCGGCTTACAAACTCCTCTCCCTTCCCCTCCCCGCAACAGACACCCTGTGAGGTAGGTGAGGCTGAGGGAGCTCTTGACAGAAACTGCTCTTTTTTCAAGAACAGCTCTTATCAGAACTATGGCTTGCCCAAGGTCATTCAGCCACATGCAAATGGAGGAGTGGGGAATCAAACCCGGTTCTCCCAGATTAGAGTCCGTGCACTTAACCACTACACTACAACAAAGAGAACAAGACAACCATACAAATAGGGAAACAGAACTTTCCCTAGGCAGTCCTAGGGTTGCCAAGTCTATCTTCGCCGGGAGCAGGGGGCTCCCGGCCAGCGTCTTGTGTGCGCATGCGTGCCGCACGCACGTCACCTGGAAGAGACGGGAGGACGCCAGGCACGCTGGGGGCGGGGCCACGGCCATACAAGGGAAAACCATAGAGTTTCCCCTTGTATGTCCATGGCCCCGCCCCCAGCGTGCCCGCGTCACTTCCGGGCGACGCGCACGTCGGGGTAAAGTTGCCCCCGGGGCCCGATCTGGCGCCGCCAGGGAACGGGCCTCTGGGGCAGGGGTTTCCCCGCCCCCCGGGGGGACTTGGGATCCCTAGGCGGTCCCAGCATTGCCGTCAGCGTCCTGCCTATTTAAAAGATTATGTGTGCTCTAAGATTGCCTCCTCTTAGGGGGAAGGGATCTTATGTACTGTCATATAGACTGTAGAGCTTGATTCAAGAGCTATATCTTTTCCTGGTATAGTAAAACACTTAACATGATTGGGTGCTCCACACAGCCTTCCAATCAGAACACCAGAACGATTCTGGAGGGAAACAAATGCATTGGTTGTTATCTGTAAATATTGATTGGTTCTTATCTGACAGTTTACTATGCCCAGACAGTTTAAAAGAGAGCCTGTTGCTCTACTGTTTTGTGTTCGTTCTTCACCTATCTAATAAAGCTGAATCACTGTTTGGAAAAGCTGTGTTGAGTGTCGTACTTAACACCTGAGGTAGACAAGACTTCGCAGGCCATTTGTTCCCAATTTATTTAAACCATTCCTGATTCCCAGATTCCCTCCATTAGCCTCCAGAGATACAGTCAGATCAGAATATGATGGCCCCAATGGAATTCTCTTTATATTTCTATACTATTCATTATCTGCTGTTATACTTTTTATGAGTAGCAACCTAAAGAAAACAATCTGTAAATCTATTGACATTATCTGTCAGACCAAGAAAGTTGCATCTTCTGATACCTTGGATTATACCTTTGTGTGTTACCCTACTTAATCTGTATTTCCCACTTCCTACTTTATATCCATAGTTTGTACATTTTGATTCTGCGGTAGTTGCCTGTGGCCAAAAAGGAGGACAGCATATGTTAGCCACATCTGAACCTACCACCCACGTTCCCGTGAAGCTTATGAAGCCCAAAGGGCTCTGTGAAAAGGGCCATCCAGCTGTCACACAGGTGGGATGGGATGCCAGACGCAGCTTCTAGTTTTTTGGTGGTGACCACAGGACAAAAGTCCTGCTGCGTTCAGGATTTCTGCATCTTCCTATCTCAAACCCTGAAAGCAGGATTGATATGGGAAACATGTTTTACTGTAATTTTGCAGCCACAGCCTACCTGCTACTCCTCCTCACGAGGAGGCAAACGCGGCCCCCACGAGGCACGCTTGGGCTGTCTCGTGCGGGGCCGGATTTTTATAGTGTCAAAAACTGCCTCTTCCTGACTTTCTGTACTGGTATTATTCCAACTAAATATCTGGTTTTCATTCATTCATTCTTTTTTTTTAAAATACACTTGTATCCTGCCCTTTCTCAGGATGATGTTCACAGTTCCCCACTTATGATTTCGCCCTCACAACAACCAGAGAAGGTTAACCAATGAATTTCATGGCTGGGTTTTTTAGTTTGGTTTCCATACTCTGTGTCCAGCAATTCAGCCACTGCCACACACCGACTCTGCAGCAGTATACATGGTGTTGGCTAATTTTGTTGTTAAGTTTCTCATCCATTGCAAGTTCCCTTATTGTGTAAGATGCCTATTAATGAATTTGCTCTAGACTGCAATTGTTTTTATCTTTTTGCAAAACTGCCTGACAGCTACAGTCATCTTTCAAGGCCCCACTGCTTCAGGTGCCCCTGCCTTCTAAGATCATGCAGGAGTCTACGTGGGAAAGGTCATGGCACTGGGACTCTCTCTCCCCCCCAGAGGGACTTGCCTGTCCCATTCTGTTGCCATCTTCTGCCAGGGCATGAGGACTTTTTTGTTTCATCTAGTTTTTCACTCAGCAATTCCTCCTTCCCACCCTGTTTTTAATTGTTGTTTTTAAGTATGTGTGTTTTATTGTACTGCACATTTTAATGTTTTTGTTTTTGTTTTATTGGTTTTAAAGATGTTCTTGTTTATGTACATTTTAAATCTGTTTTCTGCCTTGGTGGCTCTGATGAGGGTAGAAAACATTTTCAATTTTGCATAAAATTGTATATATTAACAAAGCTGCAGAAATTTAATTTTAAAAAATGAGTTGTATCCTGCTGTGGTTTCCTACCAATAGAGGGGCACTGTTGTGGATTCTTCCCTCCATCTACACAGCTTTACTTTGATCCTCCTGATCTTTGGAAGGGTCCCCTTACCCCCAGGAGTGAATTATGGGGTTCAGTGAAATGTGTGTGTGTGGGGGGGGGACACACAGCAAAGATCCATTTTGTGAGTAGTCTGTTGAATACAATAAACTATGTGATCTCATTAACCTGTAAGCAAGGTTCATACATCATTTGCCTGATACTCTAGTGATATTTTTAATGTTCATTTTCTAAAAATCTCACACATTTAGGCCATTCCTTCCATTCTTTGAGGATCTGCCTCTTTCTGTATGTGCCCATCTAACTTAGGTTGGCAGTTAGACCAAGGGTCTGATGCAGTAAAAGGCAGCTTCATATGCAAATTGTGCTTGGGGGGGGGCAACAGGGGGGGGTCTTCTGGAGTTCTGGCCCTGCTGGTGGATCTCCTGATGGCACCTGGTTTTTGGCCACTGACACAGAATATTGGACTGAATGGGCCATTGGCCGAATCCAACATGGCTTCTCTTACATTCTTATGTTCTTAACAAAATTTATTCCACCATAAGTGTTCATCAATCAAAGCTCGCTTCAACAGATGCATGCATGCATGAAGTAGGCTCTGGCTCACAAAAGTTTCTGCTGAAATAAATTTTGTTAATCTTTATAGTGCTATTTTATTGTAATTTTGCGGCTATTTTATTGTAATGATAATCTGCTATTTATTGTTAGCCACTTTAACACTTATGGAAACATGGTATATGGCTGCGGTCACACACACACTAAATAATCCACTTTCGATCCACTTTCAGTGCACTTTCCAACTGGATTTTTACTGTGTGAACTGGCAAAATCCAGTTGGAAAGGGCACTGAAAGTGGATTGAAAGTGGATTATTCAGGTTGCAGTCACACTGACCTCTTACCGCGACTTGCTCCCGCTGTCAGTTTATCCACAACTTTTTTTATCAGATGAAAACTGGTTATACATCCCTCTTTAATCATGCGATGAGTCAGACAGCTGCACTGGCCAAGTGGCGGCATGGGAATTTTTTTTTTTTTTTAAAAAATCTGATTTGCACATGCACAAGGGTTATCATGTGCATAACTGTGCATGTGCATAATGGTGGTCGCTGTGGGGGGGGGGAGACCAAATTGCACTCATTGTGAGAGGGGAGTCCAGATAGGGGAAAGTGTGGAATCGCAGCGGAAACACCCAGAAAGTACTCGTTTTCCCGGGTGTAGGAAAACGCGGGAGAGAACTGGAAGCATCGCGCAAGTGAGCCCGCTTCGGAGCAGGAGGCGGATTGGCCTGTCTAATCATCGATTTTATATGCGAGAGAGAACAGCAGTGAATCCCGATCAAAACAACCGTGTGACCGCAGCCTTAGTGTGTGTGACCACAGCCTATGATTTTCTAAATAAGTAGTAAATAAAAATAGTGATAAATACATGCCAAGAACATCTGTTTCGAACAAAATGAGGGAAATGTGTATGATTAACTGATTTCAGCATAGCCCAGACTTTATGTAGCAAAGGACTTACCACTGATAGTATTTTTTAAAGCCAGGTTTTAGGTACTAGTAATTTGGCAAAGGACAGCAGATAAAAGAATCTCTTTTTGGGATCAGGACCTCAATGCCTTTCTGCAACTAATTAATATGATGATTGGATTCCTGGGAATAACAATGCTCATAATACAATCAATAGAAACTAAAATCCTTTGCCAAAAAAAAAAAGAGCTTAATTTTTGGACACATCCAAAACAGGCCTAGGAAGACTCCTTTGATATATTCACATTTCCACCATTTGCTGTACATTGCAGGAAACATCTGCTTTAATATCCAGGCTATATTGTAACATTGAGAGGAAACATAACATTTTCAATAGCTCTCAGCAGTCATAGAGCATACAGATATGACCCAGGGTTGGGACTGCACTGAGTGACCAATCTCTATAGACACCGTAGACACTGTCTCAATAGATGTGATATAGACTGATCTAAGAACAAGCAAAGAACTTTTGCAACCTAAGGATCCCCTATTTTGATTTTACATTTTTACAGACCCTTAAACCTTTCTTGCCCTGATCTAGATGGCCCAGGCTAGCCTGATCTCATCAGATCTCAGAAGCTAAGCAGCATTGGCCCTGGTTAGTACTTGGATGGGAGACTACCAAGGAACTCCAGGGTCACTATGCAGAGGAACAGCAAACCACGTCTGAATGTCTCTTGCCTTAAAAACCCTACAGGGCTGCCATAAGTTGGCTGCGACTTGACAGCACTTTATACACACAAGCCTTTCTTTCCTTCCTTACCAGCACACACCACATACTTCGGATAGTCCCTTTTCAAAATGTGTATGGCAAGCTGCTTGTGTCCTGTGAAGGCTTCTGTCCTCTTGCATCCTCAAACCAATACTGTGACACGTTTATTGGCTACACTGCAAAAACACGGGGGGGGGGATTGTATTGTCTGTACTTAGACAATACAACACCAGGTTTCAGAATACAGCTAATTCTATAGGGCCGCCCACACTCAAAGGTCCCAATCTAAGTTCTAACTGAACTCACCCCTTGATTGGAAGGGATTTTGCACTGGAAGCCGCAAGAAACTTCCTTGTTGGTTATAACTTACAGATAGAGGACAACAGAACCAGGGTGGGAAGGGGAGGGGGCTCATCATCACATAAAACCCGAACTTAAAGAATTCCGTTCAATACACAGCGACTATTAATTTTCTATGGGTACAGAATGGGGTCTCTCTCTCTACACAGAAATCCCCTGGCATTGGAAAATAAGAGTGAAAACCAGTTCAATTTTACAGTGGACCTAAATATGACTGCCCTCCAGCCGTGATTCCTTGGTGCCCCTTAAGTAATGAGAGTTTCTTCTGCTGAGATCCCAGCAACCAATAAGAAGAAGGTTTTCTGCTGGTGCTCTGAAGTGATCTGGAAGCTAAAGGGCTACAAATACGCGTGGCTGTATGAGCTCCTGCCTCCTGAAAGAGGGGAGAGCTGATTCTTTCCCCTTTCCTTGAGGTGGGAAGTCCTGTACAATGCAGAGGGCTCAGTTTTCATGTTAGCTGAACAAACTTTCAAAAGACTCACAGACCCCCCCCCCCTGGATGTACATGCACCAAATGTGAGCAGAAAATCTATGTGGTGCCCCATGCCATTCCCGGAATCAGAAATGCTCCCCCCCCCTTGAAGTGCTTTAGGCTCCGGTAAGGAAAAAAGACAGGCACAACTACTTTTTGCATCTTCCACTGCAGCCCTATGCAAAATTACTCCAGCCTAATTAAGCCCTTTGAAATCAATGGGCTCAGACTGGAGTAACTGTTTAAAATTACATTGTAAACTACACATCTGGGGATCCAACTGCAGATCCCTAGAATCACATGCAGTTTCTACCACCACCACCACCACCCCAGAGTCAAGTTCCAAAAGATACCACAATTCTTCTTCCCATATTTAGAGAGGATAGTGTCTATGGTCTACATATTGTACTCCTCAGATTCTTTTCCCCCCAACCCAAGACTTCTGCATCATTAAACAGCCTTTTTCTAGATACCCCCAATTTTCAGAATCTGAATGTTGTGTAAAAGTTTTAAAAAGAAAACAAAAATCCTTACAGATGTTCAGACTTCCCAATTCACACAGATATTAAAAATATAAAAGCAGTGGTATACACCCAGAGAAAGAGAGTGCGAGTCTGGCCCCCATATGCCTCTGCTCTTTTCCTGTCCTCCCATCTGTTTTCTGTATAATTCCTTACTAAAGTCACTTTCTGTCTGCAGCCTCCAGGTCAGGGTACAGAGATTTGCTCCCTCCTCTCCTCAGCCATCCGGTGAGCTTGTGAACATGTGTTTCTGGGAGGCAGACACCAGCT
Source organism: Gekko japonicus (assembly GCF_001447785.1). Classification (NCBI taxonomy): domain Eukaryota; kingdom Metazoa; phylum Chordata; class Lepidosauria; order Squamata; family Gekkonidae; genus Gekko; species Gekko japonicus. The sequence goes on from NW_015170887.1 coordinate 597,704, forward strand.
GGCTGGGGGGATATTTGCATATTCAGCTAAAAGTGCCAGAGCTGAGCGGGGAATGCCTGGAGGAGCCTGTGGCAGGATGGAGAAAAGAGGGAAGCTTTGGTCAACTAGAGGTCAAGTGGAACAGATTTCCAAATGAATGGCCAGATGGCAACTGGAGACAGGGGAAGGGAGGGACTCAAACTTTTGCACCAGATAAAATAATTTTTTAATGAGCAAAAAGAGAACTTATTTATTTATTGATTGATTGATTTATATCCCGCCCTCTCCGAAGGCTCAGGGTGGCTAACAACGAGGCACAAGTGCCAAAGTTAAAACATATAAAAACAACATAAAACAGAATAAAACTGTTGACCAATGGGTGACAGGGAAACACACACAAAAATGTGCTATTTGTTATTTCTTCATTCATACTCTTGGGAATAACATTGACATGAAGGGGATTTTCATGCAGGCATCAAGAGTTGTTCACTGGCAAAATGGCTGTTGGAATGAAGGAAGGAAACCAGTGGAAGGGCCTGTATATTGGCAAAACTGGAGAATGGGTGGTCACAATGTATTCCTCTGCACCCCAGACAGAAGAAGACGAAGATGAAGACGAAGATGAAGAGGAGGAGATTGGATTTATAGCCCACCCTTCACTCTTCTACAATCTCCTTTCTCTTACCCTCCCCACAACAGGCACCCTGTGAGGTAGGTGGGGCTGAGGGAGTTCTTTCGAAGACTGTTCTTGAGAGAACAGCTCTGAGAGAACTCATGACTGACCCAAGGTCATGCCAGCAGCTGCATATGGAGAAGTGGGAAATCAAACCCGGTTCTCCCAGATTAGAATCCACGTTAACCACTACACCAAACTGGCTCTCTGAGAGGCATACTGAATGGGTTCTTTTTAGCAGAAAATTGCCATTTCTTAAAGTCAGGTGTAAGCACAGGATCAATAATGCTCAGCAGCCCCTTGAAAACTTATCAGGGTTCCCTCAAGGAAAATATCTGTAAGGAGAAAGGAGCTTCCCTAAAAGATATTTTGCCTTCTGTCACTGTTCTTCCCCTGCCACGTGTAACTGCAGGAGGGTATTAATTGGCTGTGCTTCAGTTCTGTGGTCTTTCATCGGTGAGCCAGGGAGGTTCCCTTTGTTCAGTATGGCTAGTAGCCACTGATAGACCAATCCTCCATGAATCTACCTAATTCCCCTTTACAGTGTTCTGTGCCTATGGATGTCACTGTACTTTTTGCAGCTCTGAAACATCCTTTTTGAGATCCAGGGGTAACTGAGATGGCCCTTCCCCTGGTGATAGCTAACCAAGCTATACTGGGGCCAGGCACCTGCAAGAGGCCTCTGGCCTAGATGATGACCGAAGGGAGCACGGGGAGTTGTAACAGGAGAGGTGGTCCCATAGGTATGAGAGTCCCAGACCATTATGGGCTTTAAAAGTCAGCACTAACACCTTGGATTGGATCTGGAGGCTAACTGGTAGCAACTGCAGCAGCTGCAGAACTGGAGTAATATGAGCTGACTATGATGTTCCGGTCAGCAACCTAGCAGCTGCATTCTGGACCACCTGCAGTCTCTGACGCGTGACCCCCCCCCCAAGCTGGCACCTCAGTCGTTCCCAGCCTTCCACAAAGTGGCTCTCTGAGGGCCAAACTAGACTTTATGGCAGCCACAAGTAGGATATTTTAAATTAAAACAAAACAAGATTAGAGAGACTAAGCATTCTGGTGAAGAGTCCAGCAGGGCTAGGGCAAAGGCCAACGGGAGGCACAGGAACTAAGGCAATGGGCCTTTTGCTTTGTGGAAGTCCAGGGCAGATTGCCTCAGTTGCTCCTCCCTCTGGCCAGCTCTTCCTAAGATACCTGAACCTCGGCCTTTCTTGTGTTGGGAACTGAACAATGCCAGAATTCTGTCCTAAGATATACCAGGAATGGATGCTGAGTCTCATAATTTAAGAGGACAAAGAGCAGGAAGCAGCCCCTATATACATTTGCTGTACCTCTTTCCCTTCTCACTCTTCTCTTCCCAGGATGTCCCTCCCACTTCCCAGCACTCTCTGTGGCTCAGAAATGGCTCATCCAATATGCCCGACTCACTTCTCAAACGATGGACAGCTGGTGCAAGGGGCCCAGTTCTTGTTTGTCTTATGAAACCCCAGTTTCCATGAGGGATTTTTTTTAATCGAGCTTAAATGGATCCATAACCTTGTGGGACAAGGACATCCACCTGGCTGCCAGCACACAGTCTTAGTCCCTCTTTCCTTCCCCCTTATTACTCTTCGTTCCCCTTAGAAAAATAAAACATTCTAGCACAATAATGGGAGCCAAGCAGGAAGCCTTTTCCCCACTCCCCAGCTGGGATTCACTGAGGTTTGGACTAGTTTAGGAATGAGCAGTGGAAGGGAGGAAGCTGAAGAGCTCTTTCCAATGTATTTACTTGTAGGCTGTAATGAAAGAGTGAGTTTCATGAGCAGCTGACCATTTCACATATTGCAGATTTCCACTCAATTGTTTTTAGAAATTTGTGGGAATCTGCCATTCAGCCTGGCACATCTGGGCATTGTGCATTTTACCTTGTGAACAACTGCTGGAAAGCTATATTCCCCAATGCTTGTGTGTGGCATTTTGCAGAGGAAAACACCTTGTGTATCACCATCAACCAAAATAATCTTCATAAGGTTTTATTCTGTTTGCTGTGTACAGACGTGCACTAAAAAGAGGCTCCCAGAACAGTGAACATGCTGCTGCTCTTAATGTACAGCTGCTTGCTTCGATGTGGTTGTTTTCATTGCTACTGCAGCTGCATTGGTGAGCCTCAACTGGGTAGAGCCTCCACACATGGGAGCATTCTATGCATCTTTTTTTGACCTTGTACACATGCTCTGCAGTTATTCTGTACTGGCTGTCTAGGAGTGGTCACCACAGCTACCATGGTAACTCACTGCCTCCTTTTTTTCATTCTTTTCTTCATCTACAACAATTCTATTAAAAGTTGAGATAGATCAAAGGCAATAAACTTGCCTAGGGAGTTGCTACCACCACCTCTTCCTCTTCCTGTTGGGAATGGAAGAGCCCCATGGCTGAGTGGCATGGCCCAATTTGGGCATCTGGTTCCTCAACAAGAGGAGAGGCAACAAAGGAGCATCCAGCCAGGGGCTGTGGCATGCATCACTGTTCCATTTGCTGATACACTTCGGCTAAGACACATATATTCAAAAAAGAGGGCTCAAAGCTCCATTAAGACTTTTTTAAAATGCATATTTATATGCCTATGGGAACATTTTGTTCCCCAAAATGGGTATCTTTATGATGGGTATCTCTGTATACTGGAGCCTTAGCAGCCAACTTACTTTTGCAATGATGTGCAGATTGGTCTGTCAGAGATGCTATTGTACATGTGAGATAAAGTTTTCTCTGATGAATTTATCCTCAGGTGTATCGCAGGGGTCATTTCGTAGAAAAAGAGCTAGGGGGACTTATTAGCATAACTCATTAGCATATGCCACACCCCCTGACATTACCGGAAGTGTGTCCTCCCCACAGCCGGCGGCGACCTCCAGCGGGCACCAGCAGGGAGCTCCAGGCCCCGCCCTCCCGCACCTCACACGGGGGGGTGCCGCACACCCACGTCCCCCCCCAAATGACCCCTGATCATTAGAACTTCGGTGCTTCAGAAGTTTGCGCGAATGGATGTGTGCAATTTTTCTGCAGTGACTGTTTCATATGATTTGCTTGGTCCATCCTGGGGCATTCTCCCTCTGATAGTAACAATTTAGGCTTACTAAATCCATACTTTATTCTTCTCCCCCCCTCCCCCCCAAAGCATACATGGAAATCATACTGTATCACATCTGTCCGTACCATCCAAGGAGTTGATAGGGGGCGTATGTGTCATCACACCAACCTTATGAGGTAGGTTAAGCTGAGAGATGTGGACTTGGCCCTAAGTCATTCTATGAACATCTTTGCTTAATGGAGATTTTAACCAAGAACCTGCTCAGTCTGTCCAGCACTCTAACTATTGCACCAGTGGTATGAAAGTTACATTCCTTTGTCATTCATATAGAGACCCCTGAACAGTACAAATCAGTGTGTGAAATACTGATTAAGAAGCCAGAGGCTTTGCTTACTTTCCAGTGTAGATTGCCTCTGAAAACGCCTTTACATGTTCAATTTTTTCCTGCTCCTTCAGGGTTAAAAATCTGCCACATCAGGTTTCCTCAAGATTATCAACTGACATTTGGGTATGCAAAGAGTTTAGTCTTGCCATCTGTTTTTGTTTCAATATATGGCTCTTATTCGTTTAAGACTCACAGGGAAAGAAAGAATATCTGTAAAAAAGAGGCAACTTTTGTACTTCTCAAGCATTCTAATGTTCTGACATGTAAAATACATCATTTTCTTACAGGCTCACAAAGTGTCCCTTATTTTCGGAGCTCTTCAGGTGGCAGCTCTGCTTGAGTAGTACTGAGTTTTCTCGGCTTTTTCTCAGCCATGCAGCTTGAAGAAGGAACAGATTGGAAGAGGAGAGGCAGACTCCCGTAGCATCACTAGAGGTCTCTCTTTACCAGTGAGTTCTTGTCTGGAGGGCAAAGGGAGAGAGAAATACATTCGCTCTCAATAACTTCTTCATTGGGTACTTGACATCTCCCAGGTTTCTGCAGAGCACAAATCCAGCTTGCCTAGAGGGGTGGTGTTTCTGTGGTTCAGTGCTTTGCCAGATGCAAACTGACAGGGAATGCCCCCATCTCAGGGCTTGCATTTTGCATGTAATTGCTACATAACATCCCTGGTACACCTCACTGTCGAAGGTGAGCAAGAGCCTCACTGCAGAGTCAATTCAATGAACAATAAATACATATCCGTTTCTTGTGTGCTGCGTCCAGTTCTCACATCTTGTCTGTCAACCGCAGAGGCACGGCGTTTCCCTAACCTTCAATGGACAGCATTTTGTAGCTGGGGAAAGGACTCGTTTATTGCTATTGTGATCACCATGTGGAAGAGTTGGTACCAGCAACATCATGGATACCAGCTGGATATTTTCTGTCACATTGTGAATGATGAAATGCACAACTCAAATCAGAAAACCCGCATTGGCTCCCTCAACCTGCAACTCCAAAATTAATCCAGTCTTTCATGTGGGGAACTACTGTTGATTGTTTCTAGCTTGCTTCTTTGTACTCCATAATCCAGGTCTCAAAATCCAGTTTCCACACAGGGCTGAATTTAAGGAGCAGATGAGAAGAAAATTACAGTTAGCAATACTTTGTTGCAGCTTACCAGCTGCTGAGTCTAAAAAGCATTCTTCAAGGATTCTGGATGACTTCAGGCCAGTCACACACTCCCTGCCTAATCTACCTCACAGGGTTGTTGTGCTAAAATGAAGGAGAGGACAATATAAGCCACTTTGGGTCTGCAATGAAGTAATTACATAAATGAAATAAAATACAGATTATTGAGTATAGTTACTTCAGAAAATATGTGTCCAAGTGGGAAACTGGTTTCCCCCCAGAGTAAAAACACAACCCCAGTTTCTAGCAGTGGCTTGATGTTTTGTAGACTCCGGATCAACTGACATTCAGACAATGAACAATCAGGCTCCTCAGCCTGGAAACAAACATTAAGGGGCTATGTGACTGTGACCTCACACAAAAAGTGCATCCTCAGACCAATTGTCAAAAGGTTACATATACAAATACGTGCCATCAACTCGCAACCAACTTACAGTGAGCCCAGCAAGGGGCTTTCAAGGCAACTGAGAAGCAGAGGTGGTTATTATTAAAGGTTCCCAGTGATTATTTAGGTTAATTACCTCATTTCTTACAGGAGCCAACATAATTATACAGGTAACTAGGTTTAATAATGGTAGCAGAAAACACATGAAAGGAAAAGCCTTCAGTACGATGATGACGGCTGGTGAGCAGGTATATATCAAAGATCCTTTAGAGTAGGCCTCTGGCTGGAGCAACAAACTCTGACAGGGTACTTGACAGTCTTACCTAATTTTGGACTACAGAATGCAAAATGACTCTGGTGTAACTAATTAGAGATACAAGTAATGACTAATCAAACCATCAAGGATTTATGTTTGCCACAAGTGTATCCAGGCGGCAGATTTCTAATCTCTATGTTAGACTTTGTAGTACTTAGCCACAGGTGTCCCAAAGAAAGGTAGGTATCATGTGCTCTGTTTTTTCCTTTCACTTGCTTCAGGAAGCTGGCCACACAGACTAAGGTTGGATCCACAGATTGTTGGATATTTTGCTGTTGTCACACTTTAGTAATCATTTGATCCTGGATTCTCCTGTGTGAACGAGGCCATCCAGTTACAGATGACTGCTACAGTGCAACATTAGCACAGTGTTCAACAAAGAGTGGGTGCAGCCTGTGACACTGTACTAGCTCCTGGCAGATGTTTGACACTTGAAAAATGAGTGATGAATCAGATTTGCAGGTTTGCAAGATCCTGCACAGATCTGACTTCTATATGGGGATCAAAAGTGCTACAACAACATTTCCTGTCCTGGCAGCCAGCACCCCATTTATGTGCCCACCCCCCTCAAAGTGTCATTGTGCTAAGAAAACCTGTTTGCTAGGGACTTTCTGAGGACTGCTTTTACAAGTCCTTTCCTGTATAAATAACTCAGTTATATCACCATCTTTTGTGAAACCTGGGTGCCGCCATCTTTATGCCACCCAGTCAGCAATTTCTTCAGTCACCATTTGAATGCCCTGCAATCATCATCAATCTATTCAGCCTGCCACAAGGCTTGAGAGGATCAATCTAAGACCAAAGAAGAGTGAGTTGTTTGCAGATCTTTGGGTGCTCTCAGGGGAACCTCGCAGCGCTTGATGAGAGCAAGCGTGGCAGGAAGCTGGGGTGATAGATTGAAGAAGATGAGGCCATTGCTTGCCTGAGAGGTGATATGCAGCAGCTGTGACAGGTGCCTATGTCTGTCCCCTGAACCTGCAATCTCTCCTAATGGGGAAGATTGAGGAGTCCAGAATGAAACTTGTCATGTTCAAGAGGGATGGGAGGAGAGGTGGGGACTCCTGAGATTCACACAGCAGAATGGAGTTGAAGGGAAGGCATTTATGGCTATGCATGCTCTTGTCAACAAGTTTTCTGCTTCTGCCAGGGGAAAGTTATCTTCTTTTAATAAATGTAATGACAAATTAAACTGAATGGGCAAAGAGGGGAAACTAGCTCCAATGTTAAAACACGTTTACTTGGAAATAGAGCTTTATTTGCTATGGTACTCTCTGGAACTGAGTACTGGCACCTTTTTTCAGGGTTCTCCCAAGTCCTAAGGGTGGGATTGGTGGAAATTGGCACAACTTTATATATGGATACTGGCACTTTAAAAACAACTACACTAAAAACCACTGCTTGGAAGCTCTATTGAAATCAACTGGGCTTTCTTCCAAGCAGATGTATTTAGGATTTAATTTCTTCCTATGTCTAAGTATATGATATTACGGACATTAAATTAACATGAAATTAAGCAAACTCCAGAGGATGATGGAAGACAGGAGGGCGTGATGTGGTCCATGGGGTCTCAAGGAGTCGGACTCAACTGTGTGACTGAACAACAAAGTCTAAGTAATCCAAGAAAGCATCTTTGCCTTTATTTATTTAATGTATTTTATACTGTTTCTCAACAAAAAAGAAGCAGCTTGTAAAACACAATTATAAATACAGTAAAAAGATTGACCTTATTCAAAGCAAAAAAAATTACCAGAGCTACCTCTACAAACCAAACAACACCACACAAAGGGCCTTAGTACTAGTAATTATGAAAGAGGGAAGGGTCACTTTTTCTACTTACGGTGCCATTCTGATAATAAGATAAAACCTGCAGATAGAAATTGGATGATGACATTAAATTATTACTGGTACAAAATTCTACCTGGAATGAAGAAAGAAAGGGGTGTACTTGATGAGGAGGTATGCAGAAGCCTTCTTCTTCCTCTGTCATAGCTCTGTTCAGTCCTTCTCTAAATGCTTTTCTCCTCAGTTCAGTTCTGATTTTAAATGTGATGTCAGCTGAGGTGAAAGCACTCACCTTTGGGGGCTTGCATGGGTAGCACCAATCTAAGCAAGAGACTGCAGGGATGCAAAGTCTCACAGGTGAGTGCTTTTGCCTTACCAGTTTCAGGCCTGAGTTCAATTGCTGTGAGGGTGCTTGACAGGCAGAAAAATGTTTTCAGGGTGTGTGTGTGTGCATGGCTACACTTTTCACCCTTGTGCCCTTTTTGTAATTAAAAACTGACCTCCACTCCCCCCACCCCACCTTTCTAAGTGAAGTAAAGGTAAAGGTAAAGGTTTCCCTTGCTCGAAAGCCAGTCAAATATGACTCTAGGGTTGCGGTGCTCATCTCCGTTTCAAAGCCGAAGAGCCAGCGCTGTCCAAAGACGTTTCCATGGTCATGTGGCCGGCATGACTAAACACCAAGGCACACGGAACGCTGTTACCTTCCCACCAAAGTGGTACCTATTTATCTACTTGCAATTTCTTGCTTTCGAACTGCTAGGTTGGCAGGAGCTGGAACTAGAGACGGGAGCTCACTCCGTCATGCGGTACACTCGGGTCTCGAACTGCTGAACTACCAACCTTCCACAGCCTGCAGTTCAGCGTCTTAACCACTTGAGCCACCGCAGCTCCTCAAAATAAAATACAAGGGAATAAAAATACAAAAAGTATATGGGAGGGGCTCAGTGGCAGAGCCCCTGCTTCACATTCAGAAGATCCCAAGTTCAGTCCCTAGCATATTTTCTGAGAAGAGACCAGGCAGTAGTAGGTGATGTGAAAGAACATCACCTAAGACTCTGGAGAGCTGCTGACAATCAGAGCAAGACAATACTGACCTTGAAAGACCAGTTGTCTGGCTCATTATCAGGTAGCTTCCTGAGTTCATATAAAACCACAAAGCAAAAAGAGCTGGGTACTAGAAGGACTTATGTAGCCAGAGCTTCATTTGGCCATACAAGGCTCTGTTTACCAATGGTTATTTAAAGGCATCTCAGCAACTGTTAAGAAAGTGGAATGAAATATGTTTGTCCATTCACAGGTGACCTGCCAGTGTTTTCCTTGTGTCTGTCCATACACATCCATGAAAGCATGTGCCTTCTGCCTATGCATGGCAAACTGCTTCCTCTGCCAATGTGGTGCAATGCCATGGGGGGGAAAACAGTAAAGAACCCGAGCTGCTGCGTTATACTAGTAATTACAGCAGATAAACTGCTCTGCTTGAGAGCCGCAGTCCCCAACAGGCTGCGAGGCAGGACGCCCGGCTCCGCCACTGAAGTCTATTCATTTTAATAAGAGGGACACCCTGTGTTATTAAGAAGAGTGTTTATTACTGTCGCTGTGTGCTGACAGCAACTTCCATCATCGTTAAATGGCAGATGGGGGGAGGAGGGCAGGGAGCTGTGTACTCGATTCTCTCAAGGATGGGGCCTTGCTGGTCAGGGGATGGGAATTGCAAGAAGCCTTGGACTCCAAGGGATCCTTTTTTCCCTGGCCCTAAAGCAAAATAGGTGCGCTGACTGCTGAAATTAACATACAGAGGTTGTTTATGAGGGATGCAAAAGAAAAGGGGGAGAGCCTTTTAAAACCTGTTTTGTATATTTAAAAAGTTTGCACACTAACGGGAATTTCAGACAGCCCATATATTCCGGTACAGGAATGGTTCCCTAACGGTTTCTGGTCTGACATTCCTACCGGAATATATTTTCACTTTCAGACAGAAACGCTTCCGTCTCGTTCAGGAAACGTGGCTGAAGCGTTTTACCTGTAAACTGCTTCCAAGAGGTCTTCAATTTCTTGTACCATTTCTGAAGCGCTATTTCCCGTCCTTTTTCGTTTTAGAGCGCTATATCGCTATAACGCAACACCAAAACAGCACTATAGCAACCCGATTGGAATGCCTGGACTCCACTTGGATACATGAGATGGCTACATCTGCCACCTGGAAACAAGTACCCCATTGGATACAGCCTTCAAGCGGGAGATCAGGGCATCAGTGATTGGTGAGATAGATGTTGCTAACCCTTCCATGCCCAAAGATGAGTCAGGGGAAGGTGATGGGTTGCAACAAGGTAGTTATGGAGACCATGACTAATAGATCAGTAGCCTCTCACACAGTCACACAAAACCACTGTAACCAGACAAGCCTACCACTCACCAACTTCAACCCACAAAGAAAAGGGGCTTGCCTCCCTGCCCTTTATACCAGACCCAGCTCTGTGCCAGTCACTTCCCAGCCAATCACCTCTTGGCATGGATGGGTGCACATCAGGCTGGGTTAGCAACATCTGTATCACCAATCAGTGATGCCCTGATCTCCCGCTTGAAGCCTGTATCCAATGGGTTGTTTTGGTGTTGCGTTATAGCAATATAGCGCTCTAAAACGAATGGTAAAAAAAAAAAAAGACGGAGATCGCCCGAGTGGGCGAAAAAGGTGCAGTCTGAAATGCCAAACTGCTTCAGAGACGGCTGTTTATCGGTAGGGGAAAGACTTGTGTGAAATGGCAGCCCTGTACCGGTTTACTCCAAGACAGATCAATAACGGCTTAAAACCGGCTTAAAAAGGGTAATGTGAAATTCCTCTAACAGTGTCTAATCTCATCCTCTTGCTAGCTCAACATTCCTTTTATTAGCTTCACAACTGGCTGCACAGCCTTCATTTCCCTTTCACTGACAACAGGGAGGACATGATGCACAGTAGGAAGAGAACCAAGAACAGCTGCTTGACTTCAGGCGAAAACATACATATCATCTTCAGGGCAGTGGGACAGCTCTAGCAGAGTCCTCCCTGCTTTCAGTCCAAGGGTACGTTTCCACTCCACAGCCAAGATATTTAAAAAGAAAAGAAAGGGGGGAGGGGTTGCTGCCACCTTGCAACAGAAGTTGTTTGTGCTCCGTGCTCACTGACTGCCCTCCAGGATGTCACCAAGAAATACGCACACCGTGATTCACAGGGTTTCACTTCTGCTCATCTTGTGCTTTCAAAAACTGAAAAAAGGCATAAAGGAAGGGGCAGATCTGACTGCTGAGCTATTGGAGGGCCTATCTCTCATTTCAGTTGCAAAACTGAGAGAAAGTTGCACCACAGCTGAAGAATTTGCTGTCCCTTTCAGTAAGCAGATCTTTTTAATATGCTGTGCATACTTTACCCTTTTGAATTGGGTGGGCTGAACCCACATCTTGAATATAATTCCTGGGGGGTAGTTATAGTTCATAGCTCACAGCTTCAAGGCAGCTGTGGATACCTACACTGTCTGCCTAATTTTAATCTGTATCTTTTGAAAACTGAGATACTGATAAAGCAGTGGTTAGAATAATGGCCTGAGAATTGCCATGCTTCAGGTGGGGCAAGGAGTTCTCCAGGAATAACAGTTGATTGCCATACTACTGAGATCAGTTCCCCTGGAGGGAATAGTAGCTTTGGAGGGTGGACTCTACAGACTCATACCCCTCCCCTGAGCAATTTCCTCCTCCCAAACTCTGTCTTTCCCAAGCTCCACCCCCAAATTCCCAGGAATTTCCCAAGACAGAGCTGAAAGTCTCCAGTTCAAATTCCAATGCAAATATTAACTTTCCGGGGGGGGGGGGAGAGTTGGCAAAGCCACTGGCTCTGTCTGCTCCCTCCCTTTCTGTAATAATGCTGCACATTTTAAAGCACTTGGAGCACTTAAAAGAAGCAATATTATATGATAAAATAGCATTAAATGAATAGTAAAGGTACAGGTTTCCCTTGCTCGAAAGCCAGTCGAATCCGACTCTAGGGATGCAGTGCTTATCTCCGTTTCCAAGCCGAAGAGCCAGCGCTGTCCAAAGACGTTTCCATGGTCATGTGGCCGGCATGACTAAATGCAGAGGCGCACGGAACACAATGCCTTTTTTAGAACAATGAGTATGACTCTGTGGCAGTTCTGAATTAGTACCTATTACTGATGGTGACTGATGTTTCTGCCATGACTGGCAAAGCATGGTTGTTCTTCCTTGGCATCTCGGTTTTACTTGTGTTCTGAATTCAAACTTTGAATATGTGAGTACTTGTGGAGAAGTACGTTGTAGGACAAAAAGATGTTGTTTTTTGTCAGCTGAAAGGGAAAATGTGCTTCCTGGGTTTTACAGAGAAATGCACATTTAAAAAGTTAGGATGATTCTTGAAAATATTTAGCAGTCTGATGGCTCAGAGATTCAAGCTACTTTGGTGTGAGAGCACTCATGCCAGGGTAGTTTGGCTGCCCATCATTCCAGAAGATGAGAGGCCCGTGACCAGGATTATGTGAGAAGCCTAATGGGCTATGCACAGGGGTCATTTCCTGCAGGAGTGCACAGGAGCGGAGCTCCGGCAGTAAAGAGCCCAGGGGGCGGGCACATGCAACAAGCCCCACCCCCTGCTCCCAGCAGCCCTCAGTCAGAGCAAGAAGCAGCCAGGTAAGCTGCAGAACCCCCCCCCCCCCCCCCCGGCCCACAACAGTCACGTGGCACCCTTCCAGTGGCACCTTTAAGACCAAGTTTTATTCAGGTAGAAGCTCTCCCTCCTCTGTGAGGACAGATCTGCACGTTCCCCCCCCCAATAGCTAGCAATCCGAAACAGTCCAGTGGATCCTGAACGGTGGGTGTTGCCTTCTGACACACTTCCGGCGATGTCAGGGAGTGTGGCATATGCAAATAAGTTATGCTAATGAGTTATGCTAATGAGCTCCTGCACCTCTTTTTCTACGAAATGACCCCTGGCTATGCAATCTTCTGTTGAAAAACCATTTATTCCCTTTTGTGCTGGAGTAAAAGTGAAATGTGGCAACCAAGGATCTAATCTTCTTGCTGTTTATATCTTGCCCACTGCCCATAGGACCTGTTGATATAAGTATCTTGTGGTCATATGCCTGTGGCCTTCCAGCTGAAAACTGCTTTCATTGTGCCACTGATTCTCACTCTCCCTGCTGGAATTCTTGTCAGCCAAGCATGTCATTAAGGCTCTTCTAGGTCTTACTAGGATGTGCAAGGTTGATGGGGACCAGCACGTGTCACTCTAGGCCACTACCTCATCACCATAACTCTAGGGTGAATAACAAGAGGCTGGAGAATCTGCTAGCGCAAGCCCTGGCCCAGCACCCTTTGACTCTCTTTTATTTGCCCCAGAGATTTATGCTGCCTATCTCCCTTCCCTTTGTCCACTAGCCCGGCCCTATAAGTCATGTCCCCAGCCTGACAGGTCACATGGGCTATGCTGCTGCTCTGTCAGAGTGAGTGATGCCAAGGAGTGATTAAAAGAGAGGAGAGGTGAGAGGTCAGCAGCAGACGGCATGATGGGAGTGTGGAATGTAATTATCATTCCTATGACATACTGCTGAGGGCTTTAACGGATCAGCACACATTTGGGGGTAGAGAAGGAGGTTCTGAGAAATGGACGGACACAGGAAACAGTGGGAGAAAAACCTTTTGGGCCTGTTTGTCAGCAAAAATGTGGTTGAGAAGGGAAATACTGGAGAGTATATGTTTGTCTCATAATTGGCTTTGTGCAACGTTTAGACAGCAGTGATGCAAGTTATATAAATAGTTTAACTAAAATGTTTACACAGGAGGAACTTCCTCAGGTTACCCCCCAAAACAACCCCCCCAGAAGGCACCATGCAATCCCAAGAAATTTCCCATTGCATTGGAACTTCTTTCTCTCAGTGGTCATAAGGCTTAATTTTGTAATCAATCCATCTCTGATGCCTTGCTATGAACTTTGCCTTTCATAGGATTGCATTATCAAAGTAGTCTGGTTGTTGTCGCCTGTTAGTCCTGCCATTTCCAAATGTACAGATCATAACTGGTCTGGCTTTTTCCAAGACTGGCTCATTTACAACATGAAGTATCAATGAGCACCCGGAATCTGGGAGTCATATTTAAACATTTACATAACAGGTGACCTCTCTAGCCAAAATTGCTTTTGATTATTTTAGCTATAAAATATACTCATATCCAGTGGTTTGTCAGAAATCCACAACTTTTAAACCTTCCTGGTAGGAACATACTCCCAAATATTTAATTGGCCTGCCTCCCCCCCAAAAGGGCATAGGTATAGGTCCCACAAATGTCCCCCCCCTGGGGTTTCTTATTTTTGTAAAAAGAAAGCATGTTCTCAGTCTTAGGGATCATCAGTATTCACAGGAAGATTTATTTCTGCGTATTGGGATTCCTGAGTTGCAACCTAAATATTGATAGTAAAAGGTAAAGGTAAAGGTAAAGGTTCCCTTGCTCGAAAGCCAGTCGAATCCGACTCTAGGGTTGCAGTGCTCATCTCCGTTTCAAAGCCGAAGAGCCAGCGCTGTCCAAAGGCATTTCCGTGGTCATGTGGCCGGCATGACTAAACACCAAGGCGCACGGAATGCTGTTACCATCCCACCGAAGTGGTCCCTATTTATCTACTTGCAATTTCTTGCTTTCGAACTGCTAGGCTGGCAGGAGCTGGAACTAGAGACGGGAGCTCACTCCGTCATGCGGCAACCCGGGTCTTGAACCGCTGAACTACCGACCTTCCACAGCCTGCAGTTCAGCGTCTTATTTGATGGAACAGAAGATGAAGCAGTGACTGTTTCTCCTGTTTATTTCCATCCTTTCCCCCAGTCATGTCCCCATCCTCTCCCCTGCCCTCGCTAGGGAGGTATGTTGCACAGCAGGCATTTGAGTGGCATGTGTGATAAGGGAGGGTAGGAATGGCCTAGAGGAGCTGGGGCTACCCTCTACTAACACATGTGTTGTGAACTTCCTAGCCACCCTCTGAGATCTGCACTGGCCAGTCCAAAGTGAGGAGACAACCTCACCTGGGCAAAATCAGTAGCTCTGTATATTCAGGCACAGAGAAACTACATCTGTTGCTTTTGGAGTTTGCCAGGTTTGTTACAAAGAAAGGTGAAATATTTTAAAATATGGAGTGCTGCAAATGAATGAAGCACAAGTCATATCTTGGTCCCAATATTCCACTTCCAGAACCATTTATAGGCTTTGGGTTATAACCATGAGTGAAATTACTTATAACTCTGTTGAAATCATAAAAATTTCTTGTCTGGAAATCTTGTGTTTGACAATTAACATTTGTTCTGAACTTCTCTGATTGATCAGTAGCCAGTAGCCAGTTATACCTAATTGTGGCTTCCTAGGTTGTGAAGTCTTAGGGGGAAATCAAGAAGGAATTATGTCAGGATGGGTCTCTTATGTCACTGTCAGGCTTGCACTGGATTGTTGCAAGACTGCACATGCACAAAATGCTGCTGATCCAAACTGATCTGCAGCCATTAACACATTACGGGACAGGAGAAAAACATTTCAAGTACTACACAACAGAAAGGTAAGGGACAAGGAGGGCAGGGTTCCACTCTCTTAATCCACAAGTTAATTTTTTGTTTAAAAATAAACCTTGGGTGCCCCTGCCTTGAAAAACCCTAAAAAGGAGAAAAAACCCAATTCCACACTACTTCACACTTCCCTGTGACTGCACTGGTTATAAATCCGGGACCCCTTATTCTGACTGCCTGACATTTGGCAAGGATAATTCTCTAGGTAAGGGATAAAATCTCTGAGAATTTCATTCCAGTTAACTGGAAAACAAAAAAAGTTGTAGGTGGAATGAGTTTTATTGAAACCAATGGATACAAATAAAGGACAAAATAAAGAATCTTAGTAAGAGGAGAAGGAGACGAAGAAGGAGAAGAAGAAGGGGAAGAAGGAGAAGAAGAAGGAGAAGAAGAAGAGATTGGATTTATACCCCGCCCTTCACTTGGAGTCTCAGAGCGGCTTACAAACTCCTTTCCCTTCCCCTCCCCACAACAGACACCCTGTGAGGTGGGTGGGGCTGAGAGAACTCTGACACAAACTGCTCTTTTTCAAGGACAGCTGTGCCGGAGCTTGTGACTGACCCAAGGTCACATCAGCAGGTGCAAGTGGAGGAGTGGGGAATCAAACCCGGTTCTCCCAGATTAGAGTCCGCACACTTAACCACTACACGAAACTGGCTATAATAAAGGAAATTATTAAAGAAACCCCACCCTGTCCCTAGTCTGTATAAATGTGCTACTTTCCTTCTGTAAATTGCATTTTTCAAACCTTGGAGTTTTGGTTGCCAACTTCTTTACTGCCCCTGCCCCTTTAACAGCATGATGCACAGAAATTTAGCAGGTTTCGCTTTGGCATCACATTTTCTCCATGAATATCTTCATCTGCTTAATTTCTTTATCAGGATGCTGTTAAAGTACAGCAAAAAGAGCAGAGTTTGTAGGACCAGGACATCAAGTTGGGAACCATGGTAGAGTAAGTGGCTGAATGACTTACACTTCAATGCATGTAAGATGTTGGACCATCTAAGCCCTTCACCGTTGTTCAAACAAACAATCATAATGGAAGAAAAAGAAGAGAGGACATGAGTCATTAAGATATCATTAAGACATCTGATCGTGAAGCGGCTTGCTCCTCGTGTATGGGAACTGGTGTGAGTTTTCAAGAAGTTTAGGAGCTCCATATGAAAATGCTTACCCTTGACTCTGATGAAGATTGGAAACATGACCTTACCTGGGAGACACGTTCGTTTGCTGGAAAGTCATATCCTCCACAGAAGGATATTGATATACCTGCTGTTTAAATCATTGCTTGCCAAAAGCACAGAAAACACAAGTCATCTCAGTGCCTGACCTTTTCTTTGAGTTGTTTTGTATGATGTTAAGCAACCTTGTTTGACTTGTATTCCGCTTTGCATTTTGCTGTGGCTTGTTTTTTGTCCTTTGACATGGTACATATATATGTTTAAGATTTATTTCATAAGACATGTTGTACTTTATAAAGTTTCCCTCCATTATAATATTGTATTTAACTTTAAAATAATTATCAGACAAATAAGTTTGTATAAGCTTCATTTAAATACAATTGTTAGAAATTGCTTTTTCACAGTGTATTTTGTTTTCTTGGTATGAATATATGTCAAGCAGATCAGATTTCTACTAGAAATATATATTTTGAACCTAGGTTAGTATGAATTCCAAAAACTTGATTTCAGTGGATTTAGTTAGACTGGATTAACCCTACACAGGATTATATTGTAGCCCTGCTTAGGAAAAAGTGTTGTACTAAACATATAGAACCTTTTCAGTGAGATGCATATTCATTCCTTTTATGGTTAAGTGAAGAAGTGACCTGTACAGTTGCACAGAATTCAACACTGTATGGAGATAAGCCATTGATTACTACTAGTTTTACTGCTAATGATTTGTTGATGTCACCCAAGCAATGTGATTGACACTACTGTACAACTAGTAGTGTTTTTTAAAAGTATAAAACATTATTTATATTTGACTGAATTACAGAGGAGTAGAGGAAGAAAAGATGAAATGACAGAATGATGTAATATATGAACAGGGACAAAAGAAGCATAAAAATCAAGGAAGAGATCATAAACATCTTATCACACATTATCACAACAATTCATTAACTACATTCTGTACATACTTTGGAGCAATACTATCATATCACTTCAAAAGTGTTAACCCCTAGTGGTGAATGAGGAGCCACTGCCCAAGTTAATATCCATCAGCGGATGGATTCCAAATTGCAAAAAAAAAGAGAAAGAGGGGAGGGGGAGGGGAAAGCTTTTGCACTTGTTTGATTGAATTTCTTCTACTGGGATAATTTCTCTAAATAAACAATCTTCCAGCCAATTCATAGCACATATTGTTAATACAAAAGATTTCCAGAGTAAGCAGGCAAAAAACTAAGCGAGTGTAATAGGGTAAGCAGGCAATAATTAGTGATTTGTACACCACATGTTGTTTATCTCCAAAATAATCCTAATGTAAGGTAAAGGTTCCCTTGCTCGAAAGCCAGTCGAATCCGACTCTAGGGTTGTGGTGCTCATCTCCATTTCAAAGCCGAAGAGCCAGCGCTGTCCGAAGACGTTTTCCGTGGTCATGTGGCCGGCATGACTAAACACCAAGGCGGACGGAACGCTGTTACCTTCCCACCGAAGTGGTACCTATTTATCTACTTGCAATTTCTTGCTTTCGAACTGCTAGGTTGGCAGGAGCTGGAACTAGAGACAAGAGCTCACTCCGTCATGCGGCACCCGGGTCTTGAACTACCGACCTTCCACAGCCTGCAGTTCAGCGTCTTAACCACTTGAGCCACCGCAGCTCCAATCCTAATGTGGTTTGGTGCTAATTTTATTTTAAAGAATGTTATTAAATTCTGAAAACACTAAATTCCAGAAGACATTAATCATGCTACATTTCTACCAAACTTGGAAATACATCCATTTGTGGGAAAGCTCCTTCAACATTATGTAGAGGTTGATTAATAAATATTATTAATCTATGCTGATGATGACAGTCACCTATATAAAAATTTTGACAGAGCCCTTCCTGATTGACACAGAATTAGATTTTAATAGGAAAGGTTTCTGGAAAGTATTCCATGCTTCTGGATGTATTCCATTTTAAGATCTACTTCCTAGTCTGGTATTATCATAGCTAATTTCAGCTAGATACTTACAGATTTTTGAGGTCAATCTCTTATGGTATTTGGCGATAAAGACAAGACTATTTGTTCAAGGGCTGTTAGTGGTGCTCTAGCTTGTTCTTATGTTGTGGGACTGGTAATACAGTGTAGTGTTTTGGTAGGAGATTAATATGTTGGCAACATCTGTTCCTCAGCAATGACTCTTCCAGGCTATCACTATCACACAAGGTGTCAATTTTCATAAGGTATTTCACACATGTATGACCATTATTTATAACTTCAGGTAGAATTAGTTCAGTTTGCTACAGATGTAGAACATGGGCCTCAAATACTTTTGGGAGTACTAGTCAGGGAATACGTTTATAACAAACTACTAGATTTTCTGCAAACTAGAGGAACATGTGTAATGCTTCATTTTTTTGTGAATTGTAACTGGATTTATATAATTATTTGCAATTAACATATGTCCTTTTAATATGGTCAGTCAAGATAGATCCTTCAAAACCTAGAAATTGTTTAATAGTGGCTGAAACAGCAGAAAGTTTTTAAAAAATATTATTTAATGTATTTATATCTACCAAATTTTCTTCAGAGTCAGTCAGGATCTGCATGTGGACTGTACATTAGAGCATAAAAAGTCAGAGGGAAGAGGTGTATAATGAGATTAATCTTAAAGGTTTAATTTTTGTTATCTTTGCTACCTATTTCTGGATTCATTGAATGTAAATGCATTAACTAAAGGCCTACTGCTGGTAAGGATCCAATCAAGGCAAAACATAATGTCATGTGACTGAGTCATAATACATTAAATATGCATTTCAGACCTCAAATTCTCTGAGCAATAACTAAACCACAACTAGGCCTTAACTCATTCCTTTAAATTACTTGACGACTTCCATATTCAAAACATAACACAATAGAACTTGGCACTTAGGCATAAAACAAACAGCTGATAAAGTATTCCAAAACACATAAAAGTTTGTTCTATCAAACTATTTACCAGAAATGTTTGACTTAACTCTGGAAGAGAAAAGACAGTTAAGGCAATTATTCTTAATCTTTTGAGAAGCAAGGCTCACTGGTGCAAATACATTAGCAACTGGATGAAAGAGAAAGAAGAGAGAAATGACAGAGGCCAGAAGAGAGGAGAATGGTTGACAACAGCCCCTGGAAATGGAAATCAGGGAATGGGGGGGGGGGGTGAGACATGGCAATGAAAAAAGGGATTGGATAAGAACAGGCAGGGAGAATGAGAACAATTGACAGAAGTGGGAGCTACTGGGTGGGGAGGGGGTAAGATTGTGAAGGAGGGGAGGTGTAAGTGCATGGGTGAAGGGAAGACAGCGTGACTGTGTCTGATCTACTCTGACGAGTACCAATGTTAACTGTCACCTCTCATCTCTAAACTAAATCACACCTGGAATTGGAGGCAGAGAGGAACTGATAGTCAGCCTCAGAAAGACGACAAGTCAATCAGAGCAGAGACGCGTGGAAAGACACCAGCTTTATAGGGCCCAGCGCCTTCATTCATCCTGGGATTTACACCTGTCAGCTTCCGAGAGGGGGGAGTGATGGCACTCACTTCAGCACCGCTTAACATAGGACAACAGCGACATGCCTTCCTTCCTGAGGCACACATGGTTTGGCGCTTGCCCTCCTCCCTCAAAGTTCATACTTTGTATTGCCAAGAATATAAACTGTGCTTTTTCAGGCAGGGCAGGCCCAACTACTAGGCAGGCTGAAGCAAGGCAGCCAATAGGTTTGTGAGCAAAAAAGCAGCAAATTAGTATATTATATTTTCGCCACCACAGGAGGCACTATTGGGATTTTCTTCCTCAGCACCAGAATGGTAATGGGCTACCTCTGATTCCAAAAATTTAAAGTCAACATGATAGAACCCTCACTACTCACAGTACAAACATTCTCTCTCTCTCTCCTTCTTTCTCGGCCCACATGCTGAAACAGGGTTATTTGTTTATTTTATTATTTCAATTTATATCCCGCCTTGCCACAGAACTGGCTCAAGGTGGCTAACAACATTAAAAACACTAAAACAATAAATACATTAAAATACAATAGGGTATAAATACAACTGCCTGAGTAACTAAACAGTACTAATAATGATGATGATGATGGTGGCGTGCAATATACAAACAGAGGCAATAACCAACCAATGTTTCATGTGGGCCGAGATGTATTCCAGTGGCGCATTCATCAGTGGCATATGTTATTTGAAGTACTATATAAATATCCTAACTCTGTCTGATGAGAGACTGTATCAGGTAAAATTTTAAAGAGTGATCACATTTATTGTGAACAACAAAGGTTCTACCATAACATCTTAAAGGCTCTGTAAAGAGAAGATCTCTACATGCTCGTAATGTCTTAAAGAGAAAACACAGATGAGGCCTTGCCTCCAATGACTGAGGAGTATTAGGAAAACCCTAACATGTTTTTTCTCAGCTCACATCTATGAAGATGAGAACTGGACCATTTAAGTATGCTGTTGAGTGGGGACCATGAAAGAAGACAGCTGTTCCTAAGGAGACTTAGGCTTCTGCCGTGCCATCCTGTACTAACCACACTGCTACTGGAGCAGTTGTTATTTATTAGAAGAGAGAAATCAATGCCACATTGAAAAGTAACTATCTCCTCCCCAAATTCCCACAATTCAAATCCTCTCCGTTTTTAAAAGCACCCCCAGATCAGGACGCTCCCTACTGGCTAAATCTTGGTACCAAAGCTGCTGTTACAAGCTTTGAACAGCCTGATCTCTTAATCCAGCTGTGTTCATTCATTTGAAACTGAAAACAGCTCCTTTTTATGTCCTCCGCTTCTCGGCATTAACTTCTCTTTGATGTAATTCTCGCTTCCGATGCTCTTTCCATTCATGGGAAAGAATAGTGTGAAATTGGCCTGCTTCTCCAGAGACTGCAGTGCTAAGCCTCCAATACTTGATCCTTATTGGAAATCTTTAACCAAAGTGGA
The DNA here is from genome assembly GCF_001447785.1 of Gekko japonicus. Lineage (NCBI taxonomy): Eukaryota > Metazoa > Chordata > Lepidosauria > Squamata > Gekkonidae > Gekko > Gekko japonicus. The sequence goes on from NW_015170887.1 coordinate 619,183, forward strand.
CATTTGGTAAGAGGACTCTGACCCTCATTTGGGTTTTACACAGCTTCTTAGTGCAGCATGTTACAAGAAAACTAGGAATACAGATAATGTTGCACAACTGGCTTTTAATCACACATTGTAAATAAGATCTCACACGCTTGCAGAAGACTTTAGCAACTTCTGCAAAAAGTTTATGCAACCCAGAAAACATGTATGCATAATGAGTAGCTAGAAAACAAAGACACAATTTCCTTGACAAATCCTGCTGCCATATATTACAAAATATAACTGCATAAAGTATATTTTAATAGCTTTTATTGTGCATATTTTAATACATCACATTAACTATAGCTACGTAAGCAATGTTGTTGTTCAGTTCCACAGTTGAGTCTGACTCTTAGCAACCCCATGGACCACATCACGCCAGGCCCTCCTGTCTTCCATCGTGCTCCGGAGTTTGCTTAATTTCATGTTTGTTGCCTCGATAACACTGTCTAACCATCTCATCCTTTGCCGTCCCCTTCTTCTTTGACCTTCAATCTTTCCCAGCATCAGCGTCTTCTCCAGTGAGTGCTCCCTTCTCATTTGGTGGGCAAAGTATTTCAACTTCTGCATCTGTCCTTCCAGGGAACAGTCAGGGTTGATTTCTTTTAGGATTGACTGATTTGATCTCCTTGCAGTCCAAGGGACTCTCAATAGTCTTCTCCAGCACCATAATTCAAAAGAATCTATTCTTCGGCGCTCAGCCTTCCTTATAGTCCAGCTCTCGCAGCCATACATGACTACTGGGAATACCATTGCTTTGACCATATGGACTTTCGTTGGCAGCGTGATGTCTCTACTTTTTAATTTCATGGCTGCAGTCACCATCTGCAGTGATCTTGGATCCCAGGAATGTGAATTCTGTCACTGCTTACACGGCTTCTCCTTCTATTTGCCAAGGAGTGATGGGGCCGGATGCCATGATCTTAGTTTTTTGATGCTGAATTTCAAGGCAACCTTTGCGCTCTCCTCTTTTACCCTGAGCAAGAGGCTCTTTAGGTCCTCTTCACTTTCTGCCATTAGAGTGGTATCGTCTGCATATCTG
>NW_015170887.1:620627-671453 GCF_001447785.1 Gekko japonicus
ACCGTCGTGGTTGTCAAGGACATTGAGGTCCTTCTTGTATAGTTCTTCTGTGTCTTCTTGCCATCTTTTCCTAATCTCTTCTGCTTCTGTTAAGGTCCCTACCATTTTTGTCCTTTATCATGGCCAGCTTTACATGGAACGCTGCCTTGATTTCTCCATTTTTCTTGAAGAGATCTCTAGTCCTTCCCATTCTATTGTTTTCTTCTATTACTTTGCATTGTTCATTCAGGAAAGCCTCCTTATTTCTCCTTGCTGTTCTCTGGAAATCTGCATTCAGTTGGGTAAATCTTTCCTTTTCACCTTTGCCTTTTGCTTTCCTTCTTTCCTCTGCTATTTGTAAAGCCTCATCAGACAGCCACTTTGCTTTCTTGCATTTCTTTTTCTTTGGGATGGTGGTGATTGCTGCCTCCTGTACAATGTCACAAACCTCTGTCCATAGTTCTTCAGGCACTCTATCAAATCTAGTCCTTTAAACCTATTCTTCACCTCTACTGTATATTCATCAGGGAACTGATCTAGGTCAAATCTGAATGGCCTAGTGGTTTCCCCAACTTTCTTCAGTTTAAGTCTGAATTTTGCAATGAGTAGCTCATGATCTGAGCCACAGTCAGCTCCAGGTCTTGTTTTTACTGACTGGATAGAGCTTCTCCATCTTTGATTGCAAATTATATAGTCAATCTGATTTCGGTGTTGCCCATCTGGTGATGTCCATGTGTAGAGTCACCTCTTAGGTTGTTGGAAGAGGGTGTTCACTATGACCAGCATGTTCTCTTGACAAAACTCTGTTAGTCTTTGCCCTGCTTCATTCTGTTCTCCAAGGCCAAACCTGTCTGTGATTCCGGTTACCTTTTGACTTCCTACTTTAGCATTCCAATCCCCTATGATGAGGAGGACATCTTCCTTTGATGTTAGTTCTACACACATACACACCCCTTAAAGCTACAGAATTTGTGCTTGTGACATCCACATTTAATTATCTGGATTCATTTAATTGGTTATAACAATAGTTGTTCAGTTTGTAGAATTGTTGAGATGGCCAAAGATTTAGCTACTTCTGAAAAGTAATCATATGTGGTTTTCTCTGACTGATGTATGTGATTTCATGATTTTTTAGGGGGGAGTTCAGAGATATTATATATATTCTACAGCATCTCTGAGCAGGAAAGAAATTTCTGTATTCTCAAGCAAGAAGGTTCTATATAAGGCTGCTGCAAATTTACAGCAAACATGTTTGACAGTTTATGACAGTTTAACTTGCAATGTTTAGCTGTGATGATCAGATGTGAACTGATCATCAGGTCTGTTTGGTTCAGCACTAAATGACTCAAATGCCTGTCAAACAGGTTTGCACCATTTCCCCCTCCCAACCCTGCTATGTATGAAAAAGCTGTAGATCCAAACAAGGTGGCAGCGATTAACATCACTAAGCACTACTTGGATAAACACTGAATTGTAGAGCATTTTATTTATGATTGATTTATATGATGTGTGACTGTTTTGTCTGTTCAAACAGCTGCCTGCTGAGCAGAGGAGTGGCACAGCAAGGATGAAAACCAGTTTGGTGCAGTGGTTAGAGAGTCAGGCTAGGATCTGGGAGACCAGGCTTAAATCTCCACTCTGGCACAGAAGCTTGCTGGGTGACCTCAGGACCTGTCACACTCTCTCAGCCTAACCTACCTCGTTGGTTTTTTGTGAGGATAAAACAGAGGACAGGAGATCGATGTAAGCCACTTTGGGTCCCCATTGGGGAGAAGGGTGGGATGTAATAAATGAAGAAGAAGAAAAAGATGAGGCTAGCAAAACTCAATTGGACTTTGTGAGTATACTCATGTGCAAAAAAACCTGCATCATTGTTTCAAGGGAATATGGTGAAGCAACCTGATGAGCCACCATGAAGTGGCCAATGAACAGATCAAGAAAATCACCTCCCTGTTTGTGACTGGTGAACAGGATATAAACTGAAATGGCACATGTTCATACCTCTTTAGTTGTAGGAAGATGGTTTAATCCAAACTTGTATCTGATGAAGGGAGATTTGACTCTTGAAAACATACCCTGAAAATCTTGTTGGTTTCTAAGGTGGCTACTGGACTGAAATTTAGCTCTTCTACCGCAGAAAAACATGGCTACCCCTTAAACTAATTCAAAACATACTGACAAATTTTCCTAGGGACAATCCTGAAGTCCCACAATAGTTAGAATAGGGTGTGTAGGATGTATTTCTAATGTGGAACTCCTAGTGCAATACAGTTGTTCTATAATCTATATCAATAAATGCAGCATTAAACAGGAAGTCATTAGTTTACAATGCAGTCACATAGCTTCTGCAGAAGTTCAGAAGTCAACACAAAATGTCTTGGTTCAGATGTAATTCAAAAATGTATTTTTGCACTATATGGATGAGCTGGGGGGGGGTGTTTCCTAGGGTTGTGCATCCCCTTCTTCTCCCTCTCATCATGGCCCATGGCCTAATTAGTGACTTCCTTGTTTACAGCAAACCACAGTTTGCCATTACCTCCCAAACAGTAAACTGTTACTTGTCTTGCAAACAAGAACTGCAGACTGGGAACACACCACTGTTTGCAATCATGGTTTCCAGTACCGCTGTAATGAAATAAGAAGGAACAAATTAGATTGCAACCCAGTGGATGGACATGAAGTCCTTACTACCTAGTTTAACTTTCAGTTATTGCAACAGGCTACAGGAGTAGTCACGTCTTTAGTGATAGTGCGTATGAAGTACATGTCTTGCACTGAAAGTCTGTTGTGCGGTCATTTAAGTCTAGTACTTTTATATAGAAAAAGCATAGTGTTAAACAGCTGCCATTTCAAGCAAATTAGGATCAGTCATATAGAATAATGTAGGTGGGAACAAGGGGAATTATTTATTTATTATTTTCAATTTGTACCCCGCCTTGCCGGTGCAGACTAGCTCAAGGCAGCTTACAGAGGTTAAAATACAATAAAATACGATAAAAGTTTTTCAATAAGAACAGTTATTCAATACTCTCTTGATTCTGCTAACTGAAACTATGCTTTCTGTGCTGCACTAGTATTGTTGGGGTGGGGCTTTTTTTTTTTAAAAGATACTCCTACCCCCTTCAGAACTGCTAATGAAAGCACAGCTAGACTGATCTGATTTTCATTGGCAAAATTGCAGTTTTCTTTCCTGCTCAGCCCTTACTGAAAGCACAACTGTGTATACATGCATTTTAGTTTTTACAGATTGATGGAGCCATCATATTTACCAAGCCTGTTTTATCCCCAAGTGCCCAATCCAATGTGCCAAATCCTAACAGCCCCAGAAAGAAAGATAATCTGCAGAAATGTGTGGCTGTGTAAGAAAGAGGGCTTACCCTGCCTTCACTTCCCCACTTCAAGTTTTCTCCCATGGGATTTGTAATGCATACCTACCCGTCCGAGGGGTTTGGGGTGGAAGTGATTTAAAACTGAGAAATGGCTGGTGGGGAAGGAGTTAAGTACTTGTCTCCTGACACTTTTCCAAACTAAATCACCCCCACCCCACCACAGGTGCTTTTCTCTTTTAATGAAGACTGCTACGCTTGATGACATGTGTTTACATGGGACATTTAATTAAGTCCCAAGTTTGAAACCCATGGGATCAAGTAAAGCACATTAAATGGTAAATATTCTGATACAGAAGGAGGCCATCTCCACAGTACAGCCAGCATCATTTAAAATGCCCTAAAATAAAATTAGTGCTTGCATTCTTAGCCTTCATTCTTACCTTGAGTTCTTCTCCTGACGTTGGTCAACATTCCATCTTCTCAGCATTCCTCCCATTTTGATTTCTATTCTTTTCTAGATAGGAGGATCAAGTATTTCCCAATACATTTTCCAATCTCTTTGCAGGGCTGGATTAAGACATGCCGAGGCCCAAAAACTATCTCAAGTTTTAAGAGGGCCCACACCATTGCCAATAAAAAATGGTAATTTAGTAATTTTTATGTATCTAGAGGTCTCTCATAATTTGAGGCCCTAAACTGTAGTTTGGGAGGGACAGTGGCATGGTTTAGCCCAGACTCGACAGATTTTGGAAGCATGGTTGGTACTTGGATAGGAAACCACCAAAGATGGTGCTGCAGAGGAAAATACTGGCAAGCCACCTCTGTGCCATAAATCAGTCGCCATAAATCAGTTGCAACTTGATGGCACATGCTTAGGTAAACTAGTTTACTTTTCCTTGCCCATATACCCAGCTCTGGTCTACCCTTACGTCACCATAACCCACCCTATTGTCCATTCTTGACTGTCCTTTCTCTGGCACTGGTTAATCAATGGTCACTTGTTTTCTCGTTAACAGTTAACAGTAACTGGCTCTCCTTATAGTGTTGTTTGTTTATGTGTTTTTAATAGAATTTTAAAATAATTTTAACCGTATTTTTATTGCTTAAATGTTTTATTTTTGTGTGTGTGTTCCCCATTGACCCAGATGTGTTGGAAAGCCAGCATAAAAATGCTTTAATAATAAATACTTATTGATAAAACAGGTGCCTCGACCTAAGCCACACCTTCTAAGCTGAAATTCTCCAGTCAACTCTAATATGAATGTCAGGGTTGCAATAACTGGGTAATGTGGGGGGTGCACTCTGCATGTGCTTAGAGGCACTGTCCTTCTGAGGGAGCATTGCCCCTGAGTGCTGAGTCCAAATGAGGCCTGACTCTCCTCCAGAGCCCCTCCACCGCTCACCCCTCGCGCCATTGTTTCAGGAAGGGACCTGAGCCCCCCGTTCCCCCCCCCTCCCCGTTCACCTGCGTGCTTCCTCTCCCCCGGACACCACCGCCCCACCCCCTCCCAGGTTCGCAAATCACTCCTTCCCATGTCAGCCAGCAAATTGGTTTATCCTCCCCCCATCTCGGCTTTCATTACCTTGCCGAAATGAAGCGATATCTCCTCGGTGGAGGCTTCCCGTCGCCGCAGCCAGTACCCAAATCATGAGAGCTGGCATAATAAATGAAGACAAAGTGCTGGCGGTCTGGGCCATCTCTCCCACCGCACCACCAGCCGCTGCCAGCTTCATTATTCGCTTAAGTTGCCGGAGAAAATTACTTAACCCTGACCCGTGTATTAGGGGCCTGTATTAATGCCGCGACAGGCGCCTCTTACAGCAAAGAACAATTTATTAGAGCCGAAACAGGCTGCTTTTCTCTGTCATTTTTCCAATCTGAGCTTTGAACACACATCATTAAACTTGTCTGACTCTCTCCCCTTCTCCATCATTCCTTTTTTATTTTTTTTAAACAGAAAGTGCTGTAGAGAATGGAGATTGCTCCGAACCCGCTAACCAAGTGCCTCGGACCTTGCCCCCTCCCGTCTCCAATGCTTCCTCTCCCTCGCGGTGTTTCCATCTCTGTCTCATTTACGCACGTCCCTGCACTTGCTTTCGTATTTCTCCCGTTCACGATTCTTCACCGCGGTTTGTCTTTCTCCGGCTCTGCTTCCTCATTCCTTCTTGCAATGGAAGGGTTCACTGCGGCATTTGAAGAACGGGACTCAACCTAAGTGAAAGCCCGACCCCGGGATTCTTGCCGGCGTCTTTAACAGTTACAGCTCAAGAACATGCAAGACTTAGTGGCACGAAGTCCGCCTGGTGCATTTCCGTGTGAAACTTGTTGTCCTTGTGTCAACAAGGTAGCCGAAGATGTTCAGTGGCCTCAGTTCCAAACTAGACAAGATGAGGGCAGCCTGTATTTGTTGCTCCTTTCACCAGCCTTTCTCACTTTAATGTGTGGGGGAGGGCAGTCTCTACATCACAAGGGGTGGGCAAGTGGCAGGAATTGAAACTGCCCTTGCTTTACCTCCCCACAGACCATTGGCCAAGCTCTCTTTCTCCTCAGCTAGCCTAGGTGCTGAAAATGAGTGCAACTCCAATGCCCAGAAGTGCCTCTGAAGGTGGTAAATGCAACAGGGGAGAATGCGGTTCAGTTTGTTCTCAGATCATTTGTTGTGTTTGTCTTGAATTATGACTGAATTTGCCAGTCCCCTCAGCTTCAGATATTGATCAGGCTATTATTCACATTAGCGCTGTTTACTTATATTTTTAGAGGCTAGATTTTTTGGGGAGGGAACAAAATACACATTTTAGACCATTTTTGAGTTATAAAAGGAAGATATATTAAAACTGTTTTGGGGAAAGCTGGCTGTAAATGGCAGACTTCATAGACGTTCTCCTTTTCTGTGCTATATTTCATCATTTAATCTTGAGCTTGTAATAATGAGCACAATTGAGAAAATGTCAAACACACTTAACTGCCATTGAATTCAGCAGACGTAAGTACATTGTTGAGCACTCCAGGTCCAGTTTAAAATATGCTTAACAAGAAGCAAGTGCCATTGAGCTTAGTGTGACTTTACTGTCACATAAATATGCTCAGAATGGAACTTCTTGTCCCTTGAATTTCAACAGGATCTAAAAATGTCTCTCTGGCACATTTTATATCCCCCCTTTCCTCTAAGGAGTTTAGAGCAGCACACATACTTTATCTCTCTTCCATTCTATCCTCACAACAACCCTGTGAGGTAAATTAGGCTGAGGGGAAATGATTGGTCCAAAGCTGCCAGGAGAGCATCACCTGTTTTTGGACTATACCCAATATTAGCTGGTCAAAATAACAATAAAATCTACACTTTCTCTGGACAAATAAACACAAAGTTTTCTATACCACACGCAAAGATAAAGCTCAGATACTGTTGTAACTGATAGGGCAGTGGTGGCGAACCTATGGCACGGGTGCCAGAGGTGGCACTCAGAGCCCTCTCTGTGGGCACATGTGCTAACCCAGCAGTCCGAAAGCCCCTTGGGGCAATTAGGTAAATGGGTACCTGTCCGTAGGAGGACAGGGGGGTACCCCTCCCTCGAAATCGGGCTCCAGCCGAGCGAGGAATTGAGAAGCGGCGGCGACATGGCGGCAGTCAGCACGGAGGAGATGAAGAGAGGCAGCGACATCCTAAGGAGGCGGTTAGCTCGGCAGCTGATGACGTGGCCAGCAGGAGGACGTCCGGAGCCGCAAGGACGTCGTGACGCCCACCGCGGCTGCGCACCAGGGCCCATAACCAACAGCCCCCGAGAGGAGTCGCCAGATAGCCAAAAGAACAGCGGAGGCCATGGAAGACGCACTGGAGAAAACTGGAAGAAGTCGCCCACTTGCCGGATAAACGAACGATTGGAGCTGGGAGGGTACCTGGTAGGGCTCCCCCCACCCCAGACGTACTGTGGCCATAGTTAGGGTTTCTGCATAGGTCTCTGCACCATGCACCGTGTAAGCCGCTCAGAGCCCTTTGGGGGTGAGCGGGGTACAAATTGAAAGTATAAATAAATAAATAAATAAATTGCCCCAGGCAGGCCCAGCCGATCATTAAAGTGTCGAATTCTCTGCCAAATAATTTTAAGTAAATGAAAGCATTTGGGATTGCTTTCCTTACTTTGTTTGGATCATCTTAAGTTAATATATGAGTTGTTTTTTCTAAAGTAAAACCTCAGTATTCAGGTTAAATTGACGTGTTGGCACTTTGCGATAAATAAGTGGGTTTTGGGTCACAGTTTGGGCACTCGGTCTCTAAAAGGTTCACCATCACTGTGATAGGGCATAGATCTGCTGAAACTTCTAGCACCCCCCCCTCCCAAAAAAACTTCTGGTACACAAGTGAATTCTCTTATCAAGAGTGCTATTATGGCCATCAGCCTTATCTGTAGGGGTATAGGGTGTTCTTTGCACTGCAGTGATGCAAAATGACAGGGGCAAGGGAGCATTATAATCCTAGTGGTTTAAAAACTGCTCAAGCACTAGAAATACTGGCATAATTAGGGTGTGTTGTTTTTTTTTTAAAATCCTCACATGGAATAGAGACAGAGCTAGGATACTTTTATATATTTTGCCATTGCAGCTAAAGTGGCTTTATATGACTGAGATGTCCAAGCTTATCCAAGCTCAAAAGTGATGGTTCCTTCCTTGCTTGGTTCCCTACTGATGTTTCTTCATTATTTTTTCCTATGAGCTACTCTCTCAATTTCCAAGCAATTTTCTTTATATATCTATCTGTCTGGCTGGTTTTAAGTTAAATCAGTCTTCCTCATCATCCTGCTCTTATTATTATTATTAGTCTTGATCCATCCCCTTCTAAAGGAATAACTCTATGAGCTGCACCTATGGGAAGGGCTTCCCAGCAGAAGCATATTGAGCCCTGCCTTTCCTGTTATGCTTGGGCTTTTAATGTGTTGGGCACATCACAATGCACTAGGCCATTATTGTGAGTTTGAGGGGGCTGATTCTATAGCTCTTCCTACTTCTTCCCTCTGGAGCAAAGAACCTGAACCCTGGGTTATGTCACCCACTGCCAGAGGCCAGAATATTCTGCAGATTTATGCAGTCTCCTCCTATGAGTTGGCATAGCGGCAGCCAGTTTGGTGTAGTGGTTAAGAGCAGCAGATTCTAATTTGGAAAACTGGGTTTGATTCCCCACTCCTCTACATGCAGCCAGCTGGGTGACCCTGGGTCAGTCACAACTCTCTCAGGGCTGTTCTCTCAAGTGCAGTTCTCTCAGAGCTCTCTCAACCTCACCTACCTCACAGGGTGTCTGTTGTGGGGAGAGGAAGGGAAGGAGATTGTAGCGTGCTCTTAGACTCTGAGTTAAGGGTGGGGTATAAATCCACCTACTCTTCTTCTCCTCTTCTCTTCGCCCCCCCCATCCTCCTCCTCTCCTCCTTCAGAGAGCCAATCTGATGTGTTAGGAGCATGGAGAACTGGATTTGATTCCCTACTCCTCCACATGCAGTTGCTGGTGTGACCGTGGGTCAGTTACAAGTTATTTCAGAGCTATTCTCTCACAAGCTGTTCTCGAAAAAGCTCTCTTAGCCCCACCTACCTCACAAGATGTCTGTTGTGGAGAGGGGAAGCGAAAGGAGATTGTAAGCCGCTCTAAGATTCCTTTGAGTAGTGAAGGGTGGGGTATAAATCTAATCTCTTCCTCCTCCTCCATCACCTGCAGCTTCCTCTGCCCCTCCCTTTGGATGGAAGAGCTGGGAACCTGACCTCTGTCATCAACTACTCAGGGCACAACAGGCTACCTTATATACACACATAGAAACAAACCTCTATGTATCCCTAATATACTGCATCTTTGTGACAGATTTTAATTTTTGTAAATTGCTTGGCTGAAAAACAGAGCCTAACTATAATACATACACATATGTTAAAAAGCCAGCTTACCTTCCCAAAAGACCCCCTTTTAAAATTGAAAATCCTCTAATTTTGACTATTTGCTATCATTATGTACTCCATGCTTCTAAGTAGGGATATTCAAAGACCTGTTGGTTCAGCTTACATCCTGCTTGCTAGTTACAGCCAGGGAAGCCAATTTTCGATGAGCTGTTTTGCTGTTTGCAAACAGTTGAGTCTGTTCACCGTGTTATTTTAATGTATGTTGATAAGATTCAGACTGTATGGTACAGTGCAACTGGCAGTATTTCATGCATGTGTGTTCTCTCCCCTCCCCCACATAAGAACATAAGAGAATCTATGTTGGATCAGGCCAGTAGCCCATCCGGTCCAACATTCTGTGTCACACAGTAGCCAAAACCTAGGCACCATCAGGAGGTCCACCAGCAGGGCCAGAACTCCAGAAGCACTGTTGTCCCCCAAGCACCTAGAATACAGAGCATCACTGCCCCAGACATAGTAGTGTTTCATTTATACCTTGTGGTTAATAGCCACTGATGGACCTCTGCTCCATATGTTAATCTAATCCCCTCTTGAAGCTATGTTTTTTGGCAGTGAATTCCACATGTTAATTACACTTTGGGTAAAAAGTACTTCCTTTGATCTGTTCTAAGCTTATTGCTCATTAATGTCATTGAGTGACCAGGAGTTCATATATTGGGTCAGTCATAAGTTCTTTCAGAGCTATTCTCTCAAAGACAGTTCTTGAGAGAGCTTTCTCAGCCCCACCTACCACACAGGGTGTCTGTTGTGGGGAGGGGAAGGGGACTGTAAGATGCTCTAAGACTCCTTTGGGTAGTGGAGGGCAGGATATAAATCCAATCTCCTCCTCCTCCTCCTCCTCCTCCTCCTCTTCTTCTTGTGAGAAAGGGTGAAAAGTACTTTTCTCTACCTTCTCTATGACAAGCATAATTATGTAAACCTCTGTCATGTCACCCCTCAATCATCATTTTCCCAAGCTAAAGACCCCTAACCTCTTTAACCTTTCTTCATAGGGAAGGTGTTCCATCCCCTTAATCATTATTGGCTCCGGTCACACGGGCTGAAAAATGCGGGGGGGGGGAGCGTGTCTGTTTGCCCCGGAGCAAAATAACGCACGGCTGCACAATCAGACGTCCGGTTGAGGTCCCGTGGTTAGGGGGGAGGTGCCAATCACACCACAGGCAAAGAAGTGGGGCGGTTTTTTTAAAAACTGAAGTGTGCGCATGCTCCGTTGGGTGCTTGTGCGCATCCCATGGAGACTTGGGAAAAAACCCACCTTTTTGCGAGGGGACATGGGTGGGTGCCGGATGTCTCCGGAAACGCGATCAGACGCCTGCCCTTGCCCCGCGGTTTCCGGAAACTAGTACCTCAGGTCTCCAACGCTCACCTTCACCTCGAGCTTGCTTCACAGCTTGGGATCTGTCACAGTAAGTATGATTGCAAAGAGATCTAATAACTGGTACCCTAATTTCCTTGATCAGACTGCCTTTGCAGGTCCATTAATTCAGTGTTCTTGTTTGCTTTGTTATAAAGAGATTCTTGTAAGTTCCATGAGTGCATCTCTTGCGTAATACTAGCCTGATACCCGTGCTTCGCTACGGTATTTAAGTTCCGTAAATCCAGTTTTAATACTGATGATGTGAAGTTTGAAATGTAACATCTGTTGTAGGAATTCTAATGGGGAAGATTGTAGTGTAAAAAATTAAGTGAGACATACGTACTGTTTTCCCCCCCTCTACTGAAGGATCTCTCTGTGATTGCCATGCTGACTGTTATGAGAAATGTCTATTCAGGAGTCTTGAATTGCTGATTTCTGTAACTGTCTTCAACTGTCTGCAGTCTCTTTTAACTTTGTTTTTACCTCAGAACATTGAGATCCACAATCAGAGGGAGGTGGGTGCAAGCAGGCAGGTTTTACCTCAGAACTCTGAGCTACACAGTTGACCAATTGAAGGGGGGGCAAGGAGGCAGCAGCCTGCTAGGCACATAGAAAATAATTGGGGGAACACATTTTGCCCCTTTTTTACCCCCTTAGGGGCCATGTTTCCGAGAAAGCTCTTCATAGTGGGGGCTGACATCATGGTAGGAATGCACTCCCCTTATTTTGGGTTTCTTGGTGCAGGAGTTTAGCCTCAGCACTAAATTTTTTATTTGAGTGCAGGGCATACTTTTTTTTTTTTAACAAAAATGCTTCTCATTTATGTTACATTTAAGAAGTGGGACATATACGTATTCAAGACAACATCTGAGTGATCAGATATTAAGCAAGTTCATATGAACCAATTTTCCAGAACTTACATTGTGAGAAGTTAAATAACCTGATACAGGAAACCACTTTTCTACAAATTTGGGGTATATTTCCATAGTGGGTGGGAGTGTGGCTAAAGGGCGGCCTCCCTGATGGATTAAAGTACCGGAAACCACGTTTCTACAAATTTGGGGTATATTTCCATAGTGGGTGGGAGTGTGGCTAAAGGGCGGCCTCCCTGATGGATTAAAGTACCCTGGCCCTGCTCCTACACATGACAAACACCCACCTGTCTGGTATAAAGAGGGGAAATTGTGTTTAAAGGCATCAGGGAGGCTAGGCCAGCAGCAGTGCTAAGGCAATCCTGCTAAGCTTAAGGACTCCACGCCCCTTCCAAACTTGGGTGTAGGAGGGGTAGCGTGTCTGAAAGTATTGGAGAGGCTGGACCACCAGGATTGCTAAGGCGATGCTGCTTGGGCACCCTATCTAATGGCTTTCAATGCTCTGCCCCTGCTCCTGCACCTGACACACAACCACCTGTCAGTTGGAGGAGGGGTGGGTGGAAGTGTGTCTAAAGCAGGCTGGCCCAGCAGCATTGCTAAGGTGTTTCTGCCTGGGCAGCCTCCCTGATGGATTAAAGTACCCTGGCCCTGCTCCTACACTACCAGACACCTGCCTATCCGGTGTGTGGGGGGGAGTGTGTTTAAAGGCATTGGTGAGGCTGGGCCAGCAGCAGTACTAAGGCAATCCTGCTGAGCAAGCCTCCCCGATAGCTGTAAGCATCCCACTCCCTCTTCTACACCTGACAGGCAGCTGCCTGTCCACTGTAGGGAGGAGGGGTATTGCAAGCCATTGCAGAGGCTGGGACAGCAGGATCGCTAAGATGTTACTGCTGGGGTGGACTCCCTGATGGCTTTAAGCACCCTGCACCCACTGCTGCACCTGACAGACAGCCGCCTGTCAGGTGTAGGGGAAGTGTGTTTGAAGCCATCAGGGAGACTGGGCCAGCAGCATTGCTGTACCTCACAGGTTGTTGGCCATTCCTGATTTCCTCAACTGTTGTTAGCTCTCTGCAGTCTCCTGTAATTGTTTTTACTTCAGAACACTGAACTCTGCAGCTGACCAATCAGAGAGTGGGGGGTGCATGGAGGCAGCAGCCTGGCAGCCACATAAGAAGCAATGGGGGGAGCACATTTTACCCCTTTTTACCCCCTTAGGGGTTGAATTTCTAAAAAAATCCCTTCTTAGGGAGCATTACGTTATGGTAGGAGTGCTCTCCCCGATTTTCATGCTTCTAGGTCCAGGGGTTTCGCCTGGGCATTGATTTTATGGTGAGGGGACTTTCTTTTATATATATAGATGAGGCTGCACCATAGATTTATATAGAGGCTGATTTGTTTTCAGTCCCCTTCCTAATGATCCCCAGCACAGCATTTGCCTTTTTTATTGCAGTTGCACATTGAATTGACATTTTCAGTGAGTCATCTACCAAGACTCCAAGATCTCCCTTCTGGTCAGTTACTGCCAGTTTTGACCCCATCAACGTATAATTATAGCTAGGACTTTTGGCACCAATGTGCACTACTTCACACTTGCCCATGTAACATACTGAACCTCATTTGCCACATTGACACCTACTTGCCCAGCCTCGACAGATCCCAGAGGAGGAGGAGGAGAAGAGATTGGATTTATACCCCGCCCTTCACTACCTGAAGGAGTCTCAGAGTGGCTTACAATCTCCTTTCCCTTCCCCTCCCCACAACAGACACCCTGTGAGGTAAGTGGGGCTGAGAGAGCTCTGAGAGAACTGTTCTGAGAGAACTTGTGAATGACCCAAGGTCACCCAGCTGGCTTCATGTGGAGAAGTGGGGAATCAAACCCAGTTCTCCCAGATTAAAGTCTGCACACTTAACCACTACACCAAACTGGCACCTCACAGTCCTCCCTGGTTTTTACCACAACTTAGTGTCATCTGCAACTTAGTGTCATCTGCAAATTTAGCCACTTCACTGCTTACTCCCAACTCCAAATCATTAATGAACAAGTTAAAAAGCACCGGACCTAGTACCAAGCCCTGCGGTATCCCACTGCTTACCCACTTCCACTATGAAAACTGCCCATTTAGACTCAATTTCTGTTTCCTGTTCATTAACCAGTTTTTAATCCTTTTATCCCATGACTGCTGAGTTTACTTAGGAGCCTTTGATGAGGAACTTTATCAAAAGCTTTCTGGAAGTCTAGGTAAACAACATCTACTGGGTCAACCTTTTCCACATGTTTGTTCACCCCATCAAAGAAGCCTAAAAGGTTAGTGAGACAAGATCTTCCCTTAAAGAATCCATGCTGATTCTTCCTCAATAGCTTTTGTTAATCAATGTGCCTACTAATAATGGATCCCACCAGCTTTCCTGGTATTGACATTAGACTAACCAGCCTATAATTTCCTGGATCTCCTTTGGAACCTTTTTAAAAGATGGGGATAACATTAGCTAACTTCCAGTCCTTGGGAATGGAGGCAGATTTCAGTGATAGATTGCACATTCTTTTCAGGAGATCCACAAGTTCACATTTGAGTTCTTTCAGTACTCTTGGATGTATGCCAACTGGACCTGGTAATCTGTCAGCTTTTAATTTGTCCACCAGCCATAGGACCTCCTGTATTGTCACCTCAATCTGACTCAGGTCTTTCAACACCCCTCCTGAAATTGAGGGTTCTGGAGTGGGCAACAACCTCCCATCTTCCACAGTGAAGACAGAAGCAAAATAAATAACAGACCTGTTATTGTTGCTCACCACTTGGCATCCAACGATATAAAGAAAAAATGAGCACATTAGCAGTAATTGATTATAAATAAACAAGCTGGGGACCCTGAAGGACTTGTGGGGGCACTGAATTTCCCCCTCCCCCATTATTTTGTCTTTCTCTTCCCTGAAAGTCCCCATAGCCTCTCACCTTTTCCTTCATCCTTCTCTCCTTCCCACCCACAAGCCAACCTACCTTTACCTCTCCCCCCCCCCATACCAGTTTTCTCTCCTTTCTTACCCTTGGCAGCTTCTTCCTAGGAAGTCTGTGTTAGTTGCACAGTAGCAAACAGCCAGTCCTGCGTAACTCATGCCAGTTGCATGGTATCAAGTTTCCTGGTGGTTGCTGCCAGACCAGGCCCCAATGAGTCCACTCTCAAAATAACCCTGGAAAGGATCCCATCCCCTCCTCATGCCTCTTATTGACAGAAACCAAGGCTTCAACTGGCAATATTAATGGCTAAAGAGAGCATTTGTTCCTTACAACAACAGGCACTGCTTCTATTATTTTTGGAGGTGTTTAAACCCTCCCTTTTAAAAAAATTCAGATTTTTCTCAGGTTTGTAAAAAAATCTGTATTGTTTGTTCATGGCATCAATTTCTGGGGTTAAGTATCCACAGATCTGATGACTTTGAGAATCAGATATATCAATTATACTTTTTCTTTTATGTCTTAATATTTAGTGTTCATTTAAGTGCATGTTATCACTGAGGTTATTTCACACATGTACGTTTTTGCACAGCTTCATGGGAGTCATAGTACTTCCCCATGTCCAGTGTTCCCTCTAAGCTGAGTTAGTGTGCGCTAGCTCACACTATTTTAGCCTCCAGCTCACACATTTTTGTCTTAGCTCAGGAAGGATGGCTCCAGAGCAAACTAATTTATGCAGCAGCCAAATCACTTGCTCACAAATTTAATGCCAGTAGCTCGCAAAGTAGAATTTTTGCTCACAAGACTCCACAGCTTAAAGGGAGCGTTGCCCATGTAATTTACTGACCTGACCCAACAGTTCATGACATGGAGGGAGGATCGATTTCACTTGTTTCACAGATGCAAAAAGCACATTGCAAGGAAGGAGAAAATAAAACAAAATCACGACAGCTACAATGCATCCACAAAGCTGTTTGGCAGTTGCTCAGGTTTGACAGTGGCAGGATGAGGAGACCTGAGGCTCAGCTCATGAGTGATTAAAGCTATCGAATATGATATGTTTACCCAGAGGTCATTTCCTGCAGGAGCGCACAGGAGTGAAGCTCCGGCAGTAAAGAGCCCAGGGGGCGCACACATGCAACAAGCCCCACCCCCGGCTCCCAGCAGCCCTCAGTCAGAGCAAGAAGCAGCCATGTAAGATGCAGAGCCCCCCCCCCCAGCCCAAAACAGTCCAGTGGCACCTTTAAGACCAAGTTTTATTCAGGTACAAGCTCTCCCTCCTCTGCAAGGACAGATCTGCATGCCCGCCCCCCAATAGCTAGCAATCCAAAACAGTCCAGTGGAGCCTGAGCGGGGGGGGTTGCCTTCTGACACACTTCTGGTGATGTCAGGGGGTGTGGCATATGCAAATAAGTTATGCTAATGAGTTATGCTAATGAACTCCTGGACCTCTTTTTCTACGAAATGACCCCTGTGTTTACCTGATGAACCTGTCCACTATGAAGTTCAGGGTATCCCTACTTCCAAGTGGTAAAGTTTCCTTCTAGAGAATATGTAACAGGATTTCCATCCCTTGGCTTATGAAAGCAGTGATAATTTAAGATGTTTTTGTAATATTCCCTTTATTTACAAGTGCAGTACTAATGCAGACAAATAGTTACTCCTAGAGCAAGGAACAGATTCCCAGGGAACAACTTGAGCAATCCTCCACCACCACTAGGGCTGCCGCAGCTTCCAGTTAACTCCAGCTAGAAAGTCTCAAGCTCTTAGTCTAGCTGCCTTTGTGGTTCTGTCCATTCAAACAAGTGTCCACTGCTGTTTCTTTCTCTTTCACACAAAAATACCCTGCAGAGCACCGGTCTTTGACTGCCGCCCCTGCAGATAAATTGCCTATTCAGGAAACATATACACCCATCAAAGGAACATTCAAGTTCTTTTGTTAAACCCCTGACTCCCATTGGACATAACTTTAGGCAAAACCATAGTGACAGATCCATTCATAGCACAGTAGTCAGACAAGCAAACTCTCAATACCGTTTACTCTCAACCTCCTTTGCGAAGGAGGGCCTCTCCCTAAGGATATCTGAGCCCCTTCTCTGAGTCTTCATTTTTTATATTTTACAAGTTTCTTGGCTTTGTTGTGAGATTACTAATTCAGTACAGTGAACTGGTCTATCACTGGAGCCAGGGCCTCTGACAAAAGAATGTTAATGTTTCTTCATGGCTGTAGATGTTTCCTTAATGTAAGATAGTTGTCATAAGAGGGCTCCACAATAGGGTTGCCAGCCTTCAGGTGGTGGCTGGAGATCTCCTGCTATTATAAATTGCTCTGTAGCTGACCTGGACCAGTTCCCCGGGAGAAAGTGGCAGCTTTGGAAGGTGGACTCTCTATGGCATTATACCCCTCTGATACAGGATGGTGGACTCTGCCTTAACGATGGAGGCCCAGGTGGCAGCCACTGTCAAGTCCGCCTTTTTCCATCTTCGGCGGGCGCGGCAGTTGGCCCCCTACCTGGACCGTGATGATCTGGCCACAGTGATCCATGCGACGGTCACCTCGAGGCTAGACCACTGCAACGCTCTCTACATGGGGCTGCCTTTGTCGCAGATCCGGAGGCTGCAGCTGGTGCAGAATGCTGCGGCCAGGCTGTTAATGGGTCTCTCGAGAAGGGACCATGTTCAGCCTGCGCTGAAAGCGCTGCACTGGCTGCCAATAGCGTACCGGATCCGCTTCAAAGTGCTGGTTCTTACCTATAAAGCCCTATATGGTCTGGGTCCAGCCTACCTGAGGGACCGCCTTTCCCCATATGTTCCCCCAAGAGCGCTACGGTCTGGGGCCCAGAATCTTCTAACTGTGCCGGGCCCCAAGGATGCTAGACTGGCCGTCACAAGGGCTAGGGCCTTCTCAGTGGCGGCCCCCACCTGGTGGAACGAGCTCCCGGAGGAGATCCGGGCCCTGCGGGACCTGGTGCAATTCCGCAGGGCCTGCAAGATGGAGCTCTTCCACCAGGCCTTCGGTTAGGGGCCGCCACTGCCCCCCCTCGCTATATATCGCTATATACCATCTTGGGGGGGGGGTTAGGGTTAGGGTAAAATCATTGTTAACATCTATTATCAATGCCTACTGGGAATGTTTGGGCTGGGGTTGTGGTCGCCCTCTCTGAGTTTCTGAGATTCTGGAATGAATGTGGTTATTGAGCACCTTAATGTTTAAATGGTTTTAAATTGTATATGTTGTTTTTAACTGTATTAGAGTATTGATGTTTTATTAGCAAGCCTTTGCTTGCCTTGTAAGCCGCCCTGAGCCCTACGGGGAAGGGCGGGGTATAAATTTAATAATAAATAAAATAAAATAAATAAAAATGGCTGCTGCTGGAGGCAGAGCCAGTCACGAAATTACTGCCACGGGAGGCAGAGCCACACACACAGAGGAAACCTAAGTGCTGAGAAGTAGAGGGGTGGTTTAAAAATATACAGGGGAAGAGGGGTGAGAGAGAATAAAGCGAACACGTGGTGGCAGCTCCCACATAAACAATGTTGTTTTAATCTGCATAGCTAGTCAGATCTTAAGAGGCAAATCAGAAGCCCTGTTGGGCAATACACTCACCTGGCCCCACCCACTTTCTAAAAACACTTGGTAGGCGCCTGCCAAGAAAGGTGTTGGCAGAAGCCCTGGCACCCAACGGGCACCACATTAGGGACCCCTGTTCTAGGCATCCTCTGACGTCATGTTGTGGTTTTTGCCTGGATGTGATGTCGGCATGTAGCACGACATCATGCCCAGCCCCTGCTGTTTCTCCCTCAGGGACCTGAGGCAAGAGCATGGGGGGGGGTGTCCATTAGTGGGAGAAGCTGGCACTTGGCATCCTTAGGGATAGGTGACCCTTGTGTATTGTATATCATACTACTGTATTGGATCGTATTAATATTTGATAGGAATGAAGCTATTTAATGTATTACATAATCATTATATAGCTATAGGTAGGTTTTGCTGGCTCTGGGTCTGTTTTTTTTAATTCATTGTCAGGCATTCCCATTAGGCTGTGATCCTAAGAACAGTTTCCTGGGAGTAAGCCCCACTGAATAGCTTAGACTTGCTCCCTTGCAGTGCAATTCTCTCAGCAGAGTTATACTCGTCAATCCCACTGACTTCAATGGACTTGGAAGAGTGTAACTCTAGCTAGAATTGCAATATTATAGCTATCGAGTTTAGCTGAAGGACCAGGGTTGCATAGTGGCTCTAGAGAATCTGGGAGACTGAGGTCTGAAACCCCACTCTGCCATGAAAGCTTGCTGGGTGACTTTGGTCAGTCACACACTCCCAGTCTAAACTATTTCTCCAGAACAGAGTAACAGACCACCTCACATGTCTCCTGAGAAACCTGTATAAGGGTCAAGTAACAACTGTTAGAACCGAACATGGAACAACTGATTGGTTTAGAATAGGAAAAGGGGTATGGCAAGAATGTATATTGTCACCCTGCTTATTTAATTTATATGCAGAGTACATCATTAAAAAAACCCATCCTGGATGAATCACAAACTGGAATTAAGATTCCCGCAAAAACATCAACAACCTCGTATATGCAGACGATACCACTCTAATGGCAGAAAGTGAAGAGGACCTAAAGAGCCTCTTGCTAAGAGTGAAAGAGGAGAGCGCAAAAGCTGGCTTGAAACAACATCAAAAAAACTAAGCTCATGGCATCTGGCCCCAGCACTCCTTGGCAAATAGAAGGGGAAGTCATGGAAGCAGTGACAGAATTCACATTCCTGGGATCCAAGATCACTGCAGACGGTGACTGCAGCCATGAAATTAAAAGACGCCTGCTCCTTGGGAGGAAAGTGATGGCAAACCTAGACAGCATAATAAAAAGTAGAGACATTACACTACGAACAAAAGTCCGCATAGTCAAAGCAATGGTATTCCCAGTAGTAATGTATGGCTGTGAGAGTTGGACCATAAGGAAGGCTGAGTGCCAAAGAATAGATGTTTTTGAATTATGGTTCTGGAGAAGACTCTTGGGACTCCCCTGGACTGCAAGGAGATCAAATCAGTCAATCCTAAAAGAAATCAACCCTGACTGTTCCCTGGAAGGACAGATACTGAAGCTGAAGCTCAAATACTTTGGCCATCAAATGAGAAGGGAGCACTCACTGGAGAAGACCCTGATGCTGGGAAAGATTGAAGGTCAAAGAAGAAGGGGACGGCAAAGGATGAGATGGTTAGACAGTGTTACTGATGCAACAAACACTGAATTGAGCAAATTCCAGAGGATGGCGGAAGACAGGAGGGCCTGGCGTGATGTTGTCTATGGGGTCGCAAAGAGTCGGACTCAACTGTGCGACTTAACAACAACAACAAAAAAGGATGACAGTGGGAGAATAGCAGATCTGGCCCACTGGCACAAGCCACTGGTATGTGCTTCTACATCACTCCAATTTTTTTCAATAGTGCTTGTACAGGGGAGAACTATCTGGGTGATTTGTTACCAAGTTAAGAAGTGAGGGAAGGCCTGGATTAGGGTTGCCAGACCCCCAGTCTGGGTGGGCTTCCCCCCCAATTTCTGGGGCTCCAGCCTGCTGCCAGCCAGCTGGTCGGCAGGGGAGGCTCCACCCACGAACAGGCCTGTGACATTATTGTGTCAGGGACATCGAGGGGTGACACTCTAGTTTTTGGGCAAACTCTATGATTTTGAAGGAAAAAAATTAGTGACCTCCAAAATATCCTATGATTAAAAGCCTTGCTCAGGTTTTGCGAACTGAAGGCTGTGGCATCCTTTATTGAGTCAACACATAACATATACCAGTAGTTTTATACCAATAACAATAATTTTAAATACTACTAGTATTGGATATGCGCAACTAAAACTCCATTTCTTTCACAGGTTCCCACCAAGAATGGAAGGATGATTTTCCATTGGCATTTGTGAAATCTCTCAGAGGTAGAGCTCAGGCACACCCATCCCTTTGTGGCAGGCTGGCACCAAAACATCCCAGCGGGAAGGGAGAGAGCAGTGGGCCTGGATATTGGCAGTGCCAAATCCTCCTGACCACTGATCATTTGCTGTGAAACAACTCTGGGCTGCACTTGTAGATCTCTGGATGAAGACTGGAACAGCATTATTTCTCTTCCATATTTCAATCTGCCCAACTGGGTGAAATGCAGGGCTTGGTTTGTTTACAGTGCCATCCTAAGCTTCAATGGACTTCGAGGGTGCAACTCTGTGTAGGATGGCACTGCTAGACTCACAAACCTATTAACCTGTGATGCAAGCTTCCCTGGGTGTTTCTACTGTCCACTTTGGCCCTTCGAACCCCCCCCCCTCTCCACACACACACACACACACTGGCATCTCTGCTCTACTATTTATTCCTAGTGCTCTCAGGGACCATGAATGTGCAGGCTTCACAAGCATTCTTGCAGTCTGCCCCTCATTTGATTTCCCAGTGGCATCTTTCCACTTCATCCTCTGTACTGAAAGTTTGGACAGTGACTCCAGAGGGGTCAGCTGGACTTGGGTAAGACAGAGATGCAGCTAACCTGAAGTGGAATGGCTGGAACGGGCAGGCCATCCCAAATTCCTTCTTTGCCACTCCGCTGCTCAGCCTGATAGCTCTTCCAAGTTCTCTAATCACCTTCCTGCTGTAATGAGTCTCTCATCTTGCTGATGGAAATCAGGGTATTTGGTTATGAAAGGGACACTGTTAATAACACGATCTCCCTCCCTCTCCAGCCCCCTCCCAGTTTTCCGCACAATTCTCTCAATTAATGATAGGCAGAAATTAATTTTTCCCCGGGACTGAAACAATTGCCTGGTGGAGGATTGCCAGCTCAGATCCAGATAGGAACCTTTCCCAGCAGGGCCCAGAGAAAAGAGGAGAGACCAAGACGATAAGCGGGGCCCTATCAGCAACCACAGGACGCCGTAATACAAATGTTATCCTTAGAAATGTATTTAAAGAGGATATGTTTATAATTCGAAAGAGATTGTCAAACTGCTCTCTTCCCCTCCCATGGTAGCTCCATCCCGCTGCTGCTGCTCAGTTACTGCCTCCTCTTCGCCACAGTCTATTGCTTACATGGGGCTCTGCAGTAATAGTGGCCAGTGAACCATCCACATGACAGATAAACAAACAGGCACATACCTGAAATTAGCAAGTATGCCTTTGTGCCTCACTGCTTGATGAACAGGAAAGAGATGGAAAGAGCTAGCAAGATTTTTTTCAAGGTGCAGATGGGGTTGGTTCCACACAGATATGCCATATCCGGTTTTAAGTGGCATCAGGAATGTTGAGAGCCATCAGTGGCATCAGGAATGTTGAGTGCCACCTCTGATAAAAAGAGGCAGGGACACAAAGGGCAAATACCATCCAAGCCTAATTACAAGAACACTCCAAGTTCTACGAAGGTGTAGAAATATGACCAAGCTGGACCCAGAGCATTTAAAAAGAAAATGATGCACACTATTGTGAGGCGAAAACAGCCAGCATGACCCTGCTTATTGGATCGTGCCTATGTGTTGTGATTCCATTACAAAGCCCTGTGAAGAACACTGACGTATTAGGGATGCCAGCATCTAGGTGGGACCTGGGGATCCCCTGGAATTACAGCTCATCTCTAGACTACAATGATCAACCCTCATGCAGAAAACAGATGCTTCGGAGGGTGAATTCTATGGCACTGTGCCTCACTAAAGTCCCCGTCCTTCCCGTGTTCCACCCAGAAATCTCCAGGAGATTCCCAGGTCTGGTAAACCTACCCCCCATCCCCCCGGGGGGGAGGGGTCTGGGAATCCTGGCACTTACTTGTCACAGCTTGTGCTGCCTGCAGTGCTCAGTATCTATATATTTGTGGGAATCAGACTGAGCTGTTACAAACCAAAACATTCTTGAAGACTAACAAAATGTGCGGCAGGGTATAAGCGTTCATGAGCGGTGACTCACGAAAGCTCACACCCTGCCACCACAGACTTTGCTAGTCTTTAAGGTGCTACTGGACTCTTGCTCTTTTCTACTACTACAGACAGACTAACATAGCTACGCTACCCATCTTGATCCAAAACATTCTGATGATCTCCCCCAAACATCTCTTCCTTCAAATGCTCCCTTTCTGCTGAGGTGCCCTTTTGACCATCCACTTCAGGAGTCTAGTATGGTCCATCAAATCCAAAACTTTGCTGGGCAGTCTGGCCACAGGTTTTTGACAGGCCACTTGCCATTCAGTATCCAAAGACTTTTGGAAACTTCTTTAGGGTGGTGAGGAAGAAACCAGAAGTGCCATTGTTGCTTTGTCCAGTGTTCACTCCTTCCTTCTGTCTCTCCCTCTCTTTCAGCTCTGTCCTTCTCAATACCCAGGAAAGATTAACTCCTCTCCGTGCACCAGAGAAAGTTATTATCATTAATGAAGAATTAAAAGGGAGCGATTAATAAAAGGGCCTTATCTGGTAACGAGGAGGAGTCTGGACAATGGGAGGAAGATGGAGAAAATGAAAAACAATAAATATGAAGTGTAAAAGGAGGCGAGTGCTGCTCCTGCTCGTTAGATCACAGCTGCATCTCCTGAGGGGGGAAGGCTCCAAATTGCTAATTACTGCCTCTGAAAAGACCTCTCTCTGATATGTTTGCCGCTGAAAGGCTCCCATTAATGAAGCAGCAATGATGCCGTTTCCCTTTGACTTGCCTTCAATTCCCTCTCTGAGCTTCCTCCCAAGCCGGGAACAATAAGGCCCTAGGAGCTGGCGGCTCCCACAGGCCTCGCAGAGACTAGGCCGGGGGCAGCGGAGTGAGGGGAGCTGAGCCGGCTGTGAAATATGGAGGGGGGAGATAAGGCAAAGACAGAGGAAAGAGGCTCACTCCCAGGAGCCCAGAGAAAATTTGCAGTTATTATGAAGGAGATGAGACAGATTAAAAGCCCTTGTGTTCTGCACTGCCCTTTTATTTAGTGGCTTCATCTCTGAGATGAAAGAAGTTGGAAATGACTTTCTCTGCATTTTGCTGCAAGAAGCTTCTTGGCATATTTTTTTAACTTTATTCCTCCCTTTGTCTCTTGTCCCTTCTATCTTTCTTTTTAACCCCTGAAAGGTTTAGCTGAAAAGCATCAGGGGTTGTTGCAGAGGACCAACACAATAGTTTCTTCCCCACCTGTAGGGGCTGTGGCTCAGTGCTAGAGCATCTGCTTGGCATGCAAAAGGTCCCAGGTTCAATCTCCAGCATGTCCAGTAAAAAAAAAAAGACCAGGAAGTAGGTGATGTGAAAGACCTGTACCTGAGACTCGCTGCCAGTCTGAGTAGACAATATTGACCTTGATGGACTGATTCAGTATAAGGCAGCTTCACGTGTTCATGTGTCCTGTCAATAAAAGTTGGTCCTTTATGACAAAGATACTAGGATGGCCAATAAGTCTTCCCTGTCCCTACAAGTTCACGCCAATATAGTTTCCCCAACTGATCTATACACTCTGGCTCAAGAGGGATGATTGGTAAGAAATTGTCTTCAAATCTTTTTTTAAAAATCTGCATATAGAGCACCCCACTTATGGTGCTTATAAACCCAGAACTCAGAATTTTGCAGCTTCACACACATTTTAAACATGGATACAGGTTGAGATGTGATTGGCGGACCTGCAAATATCTGAAGCATGCAACTGTGACAATTTTTTAAAAAATAAAAGGAAACCATGGGCAAAGTAAAAGTTTTATGCCTTACCTACCTAAGCAACTCAAACAGTTTCCTAATTTACTTCTGGGAAACCTAAATAACAGATTTGTGTGTCACCTTAAAGACTAACAAATTTATTCTGGTGTAAATTTTCATGAATCACTATCTTGTCAGATACATGAAGTAAACCTGGGAGCAGTAGTTCTGTGAAGAGGCTAGAAGGAGCATCTTTTAAATTCAAATCTCAACACCCACACCCACACAAGTACAATTCTCATGGTCCATCTAATAAATCTACAACAACAGAAAGTTGTCTAAGTTGGGAATGTAAAGGCTTACTTTAGGTTAGCAATATGCACTTCAGTTCCATTCCTTTCTTATTTCATTTGATATTCTCCTGACATCCAGTTCCTCCTCCTCCTCCCATAAATTTTCATTTTCATTGCTCCTGTTGCTTCATAGCAGGCTAGGCATTTGACTAATAATGTCTAGAGTAGACCTTATACATTAACCAGCCAATAGCCAACATCTTCAGTCATAATTTGGAAAACTCAAAAGCAAAATTAAAGGGGGCTGCTGGCACACTGAGATAGGATCACAAAGGAGCAGTAATTGTGCAAGCTCAGATACAACCTACTCTACTCCCCCCAAAAAAATTGCAGAAAAATTAGATATATGATGATGAATGGGTAAATAAGGGTATTTGTGGAAATGAGTAAATGAGTGTGTTTGAGCTTTATTTTTTAAAAATGAAAACAAAGGCACATGAAAAGGGAACAAAAAAGTGAAGAGAGAACCACACGCCACCTTGAGCTACATGGAGGAAGAGCAGGATAAAAATATGATAAATAGATACTGCATAGAGGAGATGCATCAATGGTGATGGAATGGAGAGTTTAGATTTGGTAGGTCCTGTAGAACATTTTAGGGCAAGAGTTCCTGTACTGATGAAATGGATTCTACTAGAACTAGAATGGAACTTAACTACTTGTCAAGTTGTCAGGGGTGCTAAATTTAGATAATCTTCTGGAAAATAATTTCAAGAAATAGCATTATTCAACGCTCTCCCTCTCTCTTCTAACAATGGAACGACCAAATACTAGAAAAGTATTCCCTGGCTGGAGAAGTGTAGTGTATTCAAAACTGCCTTGAATGCAATGTTGTGAAACATCTAACTAAACTGTAATGTTGAGCTTCGTCCTGGGCTAGGATCCAAATCCATCCAAATCCATCCTTGCTAGCCCAGGAAGTAACAAGCCAATCACTTCATGCAAGCTCCCTGAGCGGGAACTAATGTAATTGGACCTTATCTCGGCAACCTCATAGGTTGATATTTGTACAGTGGGTGTGGCTACATTAGCCGGGAATGTTTAAAAGCAGGACAGCTGCAATGTAAAGGCTGTTCTGGCTATCAGATGTTGATCCGTGTTGGAGTTGTGTTTGAGTTGAAGAATAAAGTTGTGTTCTTGCTGAGTCACTCTCCGACTATTTTGTTAAGCGAGCGACTTAACAAGAAGATCAATCTAATGAGGTCTTTCATTCTCCCTAAATTTATTTACTTTTTCAGAACCCTACCGATCTTTATTCCACCCAAGCACTTCATCGCTCAGCAAAAATCTTTTAGCAAATTTAATTAGAATTCTAAATGAGCTAGAATCAGCCTTCACACTATGCATACACCCACCGGTTCAGGAGGCTTAAATTACCCAGACCTAAAGCTCTACTATGACTCAGCTCAACTATCTGACATAGTAAGAATACTAAATCCTCCTATCACCGCTGATTGGTTAACTATCGAACTATCTGATGTGCATCCTTTTCTCCTTCTGGAACTTATATGGGCCAGACCTTTAAAACATCCTTTAAACATCCAAAAAAATATCCATTTTTAGTTTCCTCTTTAAAAATATGGGATAAAAGGCATCCCATCCTTACACCCCCATGTCTCCACTATCTACCTTCTTAAAACAAGATTGGTTTCCACCAGAACTCCACAGTAGCAGTTTTAAATATTGAAGGAGCTCTAATCTGACTCGTCTTATGCTCTCGTGGCACAGGGGAGACTGAGACAATAGAACACATTTTATTTCACTGTCCTTTTTATTTAGAGATTCATTCTAAGTTTATTCTTCCTTTGTTCAGCAGATACCCTGGTTGTTCAGATTTGGCATATGCCAGAATGCTACTTATAGGTAAAAACTGACAGGTTACAGCTCTTAATGGGAAATTTTGTGCAGTTGCTTGTAAAATTTGTCAGAAAGTTTTTAGGTACTGAAGAATTTTAATATTCTAATAATTTTGTATCTGTTCACTCTTCTAATTATTGTTTACCTACCGTATTACACCTATATTATACTGTGAATTATGCAAATTGTGACTTGTGTTAGTCTATGACCATGTTTAATAAGGAATGATTGACTCGTCTAGAGGACACTTCAAAAGATGTTCATATTTATGACAGACAATGGACTTACTGAGGCAGAGGGCGAGGAGCCTTCTCTCCCTCTCCATGGTGTCCTCACAAAGACAGAGAGAGGTTCTCTCCCCTCCCCCCGAACATCACCTCAGCATGCAGGCAGGCAGTTCACTCAGAGCAGGAGGAGGAGGCTGGCCTTCCTTCCTTCCCTTTCAGGCACCAGGAAAGACCCACCCAACCCGACCCTGCTGTGGCCCGCCACGACATGAACCTGCTTCATGGAAGGTTTTGCAAAAAGAGGCCCCAGCCAGCCTATGAAGACTGGAGGAAGAGGTCGTCCCATGGAAACAGAAGGGAAAAGGGCTGCCTCACCGGGTGGCTAGGCAGCTGAAACCAGGGGGCAAGTGTATAGAAATTTTGATTTCTGCTTTCTATAATAATGCCTTCTCTTGTGATGTCTTTCTGATAACATGCTGTGTCTTATTTCCTTTCACAAGCCAAATGGCCTGACCATTTGGCCAGAGAAACTTTATAACCATGCCATATAACCATACATTCTTTCACACCTCTAAGTGGAAGAGGCAGACCTGATGGCTCCTGGCTCTGCCTCACATGCAAAAAGTCACATACATCATGGAGAAGCTGGAAGCTGGGTCACCTGACTGCAGGAGGGGTTTCCAAACTTCTAGCCTATCCCCACACGCAGCTATGACAACCAACAATTGGGCACATCCCCTGTCCACTCGTGATTGGCTGCATGGCCACAGCTGATCATGAATGGAACTGGGCTATAATTGATTGATTCCTATGAGAGGGAGTTCTCTGCTCTCAGCTCTCCCTTCTTGTCATTGTCTGTTTTATTGCACCTGGAAATGTTGCCTCATGAGAGACAAGGAGTCGCTTTGTGAACTGGAGCACATGGGGTGCAAAGATGGGATTTCTCTTCAAAATCCCTTGGTGTCTAATTGGACTGTATATCTTGGACACTCTTGGAATATGGACACTTCATTGGTAATTATGAATATCTTTTAATGTGTAGTTAAGGCACAGAGCATAGGTTTTTCTTGTTTTCAGTAATCTCTTATATAGTCTGTTTTGCTAAGCTCTGTACTGAATAAAAATTATTCTTGTTTCTGAATGGTCTCTGATGTTGTACCTGAGTTCTAAGTCTAAATCTTGTAGCCTAACGCTCACACCACACATGCTACCTTGGTAAGAGTGTGCATCTCTGGGTGGAGTTGCTAATGTGTTCTGTCCCCGATGCCAACTAAGGGTTTGGAATCTCTCCCTTAGAAAAGGCAGGGACTAGTGAAAAGAGGTTCTGGTGGCATATTGTTCTGAAAACCTGAGAGGGTATAGCCTAACTCTGGGTTTGTTGTTTAATGTACTGAAAAGTACAGGATTCCCTCCCATTCCTGGACTGGCTTGGGTGGGCAAAGACCTGTACAGCAAGCCTTCTGTCCCTTCCCCGAGAGCTCAAGCCTTGCCTGGCCTCTCTCAGCCCCAAACCATGGGGGGGGGGCAGGGAGGGAGGGTTTCCATCTTTCCTCTTCCTCCGTGGTGGAAGGACAGGCTCAGCTTGGAAGGCATTTCAGATGCCTGGGCAGGGGGGATGGATGGAAAGAGGCCCAGGGAGAGAACAGGCTCTGTGGAGGGGAAAGTGGGAGAAAATGGCCCCACTCCACACAAACCTCTCCCCATCTCCTTATGCAGCAAAGGGAGAGAGTCTGAGCAAGAATCAGCCCAGGAAATAGATTTAGCCATGAAGTCAGTGAGCAGAAAAAGATAGTACATGAGGAGGAGACCATGGAGGAATCAAAAGACAGGGGGTTGGGGGGTTGCTGTAGCGTTAAATGTGTTGTTGTTAGCTGTATAGTAGGTTAGCTGTATTGTACCCACTTCTGGGTAGGAGCTGCATGGGGGATTTCTGTTGTAATATTTCTAATGCTTCTTACTGTGTAGCAGGGGTGGCCAAACTTGCTTCATGCAAGAGCCACATAGACTAAATGGCCAGGGCCCTCCCAAACTCCCTCCCTCCCTGACACCATCCCCTGCACCCCCCCCATGGCGTGTCTGGGCCACCCACGGCCCAGGCACACTGAGCCACCCCACCTGAAAACATTCCCTGCCACCACACTTGGGAGTGCCCGGGCACTCTTGGCCAACCCTGCAACCCCAAAAAGTCCCTGCCACCCCGCTCTGGAGTGCCTGGGGCCGCCTGCAGCCCAGGTGCTCTTGGGCACCCACCCCTGAAATGTCCCTGCCACCCCACTCTGGAGCCCTCCTTGGCAGACACCATCCCCCTCACCCCTCCATGGCACTTGTGGAGAAAGGCCCACTGCCCCCCTGAAAACAGTCCCTGCCACCCTGCTCTGGAGCGCCCAGGCCGTCTGTGGCCCGGGCACTCTCAGCCACCCACCCACCCCCGAAAAGTCCCTGCCGCCCCACTCTGGAGTGCCTGGGCTGTCCACAGCCCAGGTACTCTCGGCCACCCACTCACCCCCCGAAAACAGTCCCCACCACCAACTCTCAGGTCCCAGCCCAACTTACCTTTCTTGCTCCGGGTGACAGTGCCATGAAGAAGCAGCACGTGAGGGCTGCTGCCAACTGCGGGCTGCTGGGAGCTGGGCTTAGCTTCCAGGAAGCAGCCCCTTCCCACCCAACCAACTCTAACAAAGGCTGGGCCCATGGGGGGAAAATCCTCCACTTTCAAAGCGGGGGATGGTGGTTGCAAGGCTCAGGAGCCGCAGAAGTGGGCTCCAAGAGTCACATGCAGCTCATGAGCTGCGGTTTGGCCACCGCTGCTCTGTAGCCTGTTTTGTATCTGTGTTAGAAGAAGCTTGCTAAGAACTGTAGCTAATGAAATAACCAGCGGGATATCTTATGGCCCAGGAGCAACTTGATAGACAGCAATAGTCCTTTGTGTTGTTTTTCCTTACCTGGGAAACAAGGATGTAGATGAGAAGATACTAGAGGAGGGGGTCTCGTAGCCTCATGGTTCTCCACAAGGGCTTGGACATGATTCTCCAAGAGGTTGGAGCCTCATTGATCCACCCAGGTCCTTGATCGATGCTTTCTGTTTCATGGGGGGAGGGGGGAGTGCTGTTAATACACTAAGCCAAAAGGGTTAGGATCCCTCCCATGTCCCTCTTTCTGCCTAGGGCAAGATCTTCTATTCCCTGGCACATTATTGTTCATTTACTTTATTTATTTATTTATTTATACCACATCTTGGTCTCATGACAAGGAGTATATACATTTAATAACTACAAATCCTACACTGCAGTTTTTTAAAAAATGCAATTACAACTTAAAACAAACTACAACACATTATGCAACATGTTGTTGTGGGTCCCAACTTGTTACACTCTGTTACCGATGATCCTTATTGACATTGCATACTCCTGTTTCCTTGTTTTTTGATTATAAAGTTTTTTTAAAAAACTTGTCAGGGATACTTTAGGCTGACCCTGAACTGAGCAGCGGGTTGGACTAGATGACCTCTATGGCCCCTTCCAGTACGATTCTATGTGGATGTTTAATTTTTAAAAAGGCATTAGAAGAGTATTTGAATTGATTTCTAATGCAAAGGTAACATGATCAGAAGCTTGAGAGGGTAGCTGTGTTGGTCTGTAGTAGAACAGCTAGATTCAAGTCCAATAGCACCTTGCAATTCATACTTTGGAGATAAAGTTTTAAATCCTCAGTATCCGCAAAACAAATAAAGGATAAACAGCAAAACAAATAAAGGATAAACAGCAATAAATTAACTAATATAAAAAATGGAAGCATCAAAGGCACTAAAATATATTTATAAATGAAAACCAATGAAACATTATTCTAAATGGGTAGGTTACATAGGAGGAGTTATTGCACAGTATATGAGAGCAGACATAGATTCAAAAAA
The DNA here is from genome assembly GCF_001447785.1 of Gekko japonicus. NCBI lineage: Eukaryota > Metazoa > Chordata > Lepidosauria > Squamata > Gekkonidae > Gekko > Gekko japonicus. The sequence goes on from NW_015170887.1 coordinate 651,031, forward strand.
GTTGCCCAATAAGTTAGATAAAAAGGGGGAAATAACATAGCCAAAGGACGACGTGAGTCCATTATGACTTTATTTAAAAAATTCTCAGAACAGAGAAGTGAAATGAATTATTTGCTTGGGTTTTCATTTAAAAAACTATTAGCAGAAAACAAACTTCTAAATCCATTTTTTCTTGGAAGTGCATCTGAACAACTGAACAACAACAAAAATCAGTTCCAGAATTAAATGACAAATTAAAAAGTAAAAATTATTCAGGTGGGCAGCCGTGTTGGTCTCGAGCAATAGAACAAAGTTTGAGTCCAGAGGTTCTAAAAAGTATGAAGTCACCAGTTGTTGGCACATTTTTCAGATAGCTCATTTCTGTTCTACAGGGAGGGATATACAAGTCTATATAATAGGATCTACCTGTCCTAAAGGTCAGTCTTCACCCAGGGAAATTTAACAAATCCATCCCAGTTGATTTATATGGCCAGGTCAATTTACAGTGTGTGTGCGGGGGTGCCCTGAACATTTGCTTTAGTGCTAAATTTAATCCTGGGTTTGTCATTGTTAGGTCTAGGAATCTGTTCCTTAAGTTAGTGCTTGGGGCTAGAACCTGAGGGCATGTTCTTAAGTGATGCTATAAATGTCTTTTATCCTTTTTCACAGTATGATCTAGGACGGTGGCCAAACCTGGTTCAAATGAGGATAGCTAGAGGTATTAGAAACAAGGCTGTGTTTGTGATAGATTTTGGCATCACCAGTGAAAACCTTCCACTGGCATAAATAAAAGGTTATGGCAGTTAGTCTTTAAGGTGTTGCTGGACTCCTGTTTTATTTTGGTGCTACATACTAGCACAGCTACCTATAGTACATGCTTCCCACACGCAGTAGCTAGAATTTTTTTTCTGCCCACAAGCAGGCTGGACAACAGTGTCTTTGACTTTCTGTCCCTCAATGATGAGTCACACAGGTACACTGCAAACAGTTACACCCTTCTGAAGACCATTAATTTAGGACTGCACTGTCAATTCCCTTCCTCACATATTTGTGTTCAGGGAGCAAGGCTTCAAAAACAGGACATGGTTTGCAAGCATTTTGGGTTCTGGCACCTCTCTTTATAAATAAGACCTTTACCATATAACTGAAATTTCATACATGTTGCCTCCAAAGTACCTCTTTGCAATACTGGAATCATATCCCTGCATGTTATGATTTGCAAAGAAACACTGGTATAGCCATGAGTACTTTTCATCTTATGCATTTGTTTGCTGACACAGCAGACATTAGGACTGAGCTGTGAATAACTTCAGCATATAAATTGCTATGCTTGAAGCCATTAATAAATTTCAAAGACACTTTTAAACAAAGACTATCCGACAATGCCTTTGCAATCTTTGTACACAAGTTTCCTAAATGCAAGGAGAACTAGAACTGACACTTATCTGGTTTTGTCCTGAATTCAAATGTTGTTTTCAGTATTCATTTTGATTTTATGAAGGAGTCTGCTAGCACACTGTCTCTCATCATGTCTGAAACATTACTGAAATGGAGGAAAGGCTAAGAAAAGTAATGCTGTGTTTTTAAAAATGTAATTCTTAACAATTGCTATCCAATTAGGCTCATGTGCATTCCTCTACGTCTTTGTATCTTTGCATACATATTTATCTGCATATAAATTTGTTGGTATAAAATGAAACAAATATGTATTAACATATCATACCTTCAAAATAATTAAATATTAAGGATATGTCTGTCTGTTTAAAAGTAAGAGATTAATAGAAGTATGAGCTATAACCTGAAGCTTGGATTTATAAACAAAGCACCTTAGACCAACCTGATTACTTTCTCTGATTGAAGCCACAAAATTAGTGGAGGAAGAGAATGCCACGTATGTAATATATCTGGAGTCCAGTAAAGCATTTGATACAGTGCCTCATAAAAGGTTACTTGAAAAAATGAATTGATATTGACTTGTCACTGTCATATGGATTAAAAGCAAACAGAAGGATCATAAACAAAACAGAATGCTGAATTGTTGGCAATAATGCAGAGCAATAAAGCACAATGCTTAGTGTTATTTAATGCCTTTGCTGATGATCTGGAGGGAACAGATGAAAGAAGTTGACTAATGACACTAGGGAAGAATTGGGAAAGGGAGCTCAAAATATAAATGAAACGGGGGAAAACATGAAGGGTTTTTGGCTGGAAATGTGGATGGGAAATAATAAAGGTAAAGCAGTTTGCACCAGAGGTGCAAGCAGCATTTTAGAAACAAACAAATTGTGGCAGTTGGGTGAGGAAGCACACAAAATATTGTTGGAGCAGTGCAATTGAAATGCCTGCAGCCCATTCCCTCCAAAATGCCTCTCTTCCTTTCTAAAAGTAAAGCTCTGGTGTTCAGGCTTCAAGTCTGCTACATATCCCATGATGTCACTAAGAGGCCTCTGCCACACCAAAGAACTGTTTTGCATTTTAAAACAAGTTTTGCATAAAATTGAAGGGCAAATACATAGATCCATGAATGTTCATGTGGTCTTTTAAAAACTGAAAAAAAATGCAGACATCTCAACTTGGAGGGGGAAAGAAAGCTGTAATTGGAGTTGGTGTTAAATTCACAGGAATGCTTCCGTCATTTTGATTGTTGTGGCCTCACACTGTGGCTGAGGGATGTGGCCTTTATTTAGACCATTTATAAGCCACTGTTCCACTCAAGGAGTCCTCAAGGCCACTAAAAACAAGTTAAAATATAAAATAATTTCCTATGCAGTTCATAAAATCATCTAAAAGCATAGGAACACATGAGGATGTCAACATGTGTCATTAATTCAGTGTGAAGACTTTCCAGAAAAGGGAAAAGACTTTAGGGCTGCTGGAAAGGCCTATAGGGATGACACTAATTTCATCTCCTGCAGTGGGAAATTCGAGTCTGGGAGCAGCAGCCCAAAAAGCCCTCTGACGAACCTGGCCAACCTAACCCCTGCTAAAGTAGGTTTATGCAGGAAGGCACCATGTATGTATCTCAGAGCCCAGACAGGTTGAAATGGGTAGAGCCAATCCTTCAGATACCCTGAACCTATGACGGTGACGGCTTTATAAGTTGAAACTAGCAACTTTAATTGAACCTGGAAGCAAACTGGGAGTCAGTACAACTGATGTAGTACTGGATATGATTGTTTTGGCACGTTTGGGTAAAAAACCTTGCACCTGCATTTTGAACCAACTGAAGTTTCTGAATCATCTCAAAAGGCAGCCCCACTCGGAATGCATTTCAGTAAAATCTGATAGTTCTCTTTTTATATGGTATTATGTTTGTTTTCACCTTAAGCTGTGGCTCTACTTGGTAGAAGATCTGCTGATGTCAAAGACAATAACTTTGAAAAATATGGTGACTAGAATGTAAGGTTTAAAAAAACAAACAAAACCCAAAAACAAACAATTCAACAATTTTGCATTGGATAAGCAATAACTACTGAGGCTTCAGCATCACAATCTGGTAATGATCTATCCTGAAACAAGGAGAGGCTTCTATCAAAATATCTACCAAGGCACAAATCTTAAAGAAATCTACAGAAGACTGTCAGGACTTAAGTATGGAGAACTGTTACTTTCTTTTGGACAAAGGCTGAAGTGTCAGAGACTACTATTTTCATAAGTAAGAACCTTATAAACAACCTATGGTAAGACATTGTATAGATCAGTAAACCACAGAAGTGAACTGAATGCTTAGTGTTGGAGGGTTAGGTTACTTGAAGTGATTTCCAGACTCAAGATGGTTTCTAAATGTCATGCTTGTAAATGAATGCTCGTGCAGATACACCAGGTGAAAAACTGTGGCCCAGCATAAGCAGATATTTGTGGCACTGCAGTTATCCTATACTGACATAGTGGAGCAGACCCAACGCCATCCCATGACTGTAGTAGCCTTTGTGTCTCCTGAAGCTCAGGAAGGGTGCTGCTTAATTATGTTGGAGGGCCCCTGACTGTTTAAATAAGGTACAGTGTGCTACCAAGTCACAGCCTACTTGGTGACCCCATAAAGTTCCACCACATGGGGTTTTCAAGGCAAGAAATGAGCAGAGGTGGTTTCTCGCCATCCCCTGCATAGCGATCCCAGTCTTTCTTGATGGTCTCCCATCCAAGCACTGACGATGGTCAACCCTGTTTAGCTTGCAAGCTCAGAAGAGATTGGGCTGTTTGTATGTAAAGTGCCACCAAGTCACAGCCAACTTAGGGCAGCCCCAGCAAGGGGCTTCCAAGGCAAGTGAAAAGCAGAGGCGGACTTGCCGGACCTTGGTGTTGCCACTGTTTCCCAGTGAGTTGAATCACGAGCTGATGCTCTGACTTTGTGGTACCCCCTTCTGCAAAAGTGCATTAATTCTGGGGTATTTTTTAGAAATTCAGATTCACCCCATGTGTACCACAGTTCCTTTGAAAAGGGATTGTGCAGCTTTCTCATCATGTACTTCATCAGCAATGGAACCTCCTTTAAAAAATTTTTGCGCATACATAGTAATGTTATAACATCATAACATTGTCCCAAAAAAAAAAAAGGGCTGGATGTAGAATGGAGGAAGGTTCACAGTTGATTGGATATTTGGATTCCCACCACACCCAGCAGTGTTTGCTAGGGTGGAAGTTTGAATTTCAGCCAGCACACTGGAAAGGTTTTGTGACACTGCGATTCTCTGGTCTGCGCTTTGTGACCACGCATGCCTGAGCATTGTGGGGAACTGCATGGTTGCCGCTATTTCAAAAGTCCCCTGCTCCTCCTTAGTCACCAATTAACAAAATGGCCAGCGAAGATTCCCACAAAATCCTAAGGAAAATAGTATTGCATTTGTGATCGTCAAACTGTATACACCAATTCAAAATGGCATTATTATGACCATTTAATGATTATAAAGTATGCTAAATGGAAATACTGCACATGTTTAGTTTCCCTAATATCAAATCAATTATATAATTCCATTATTTTCAAATATTTAAAAGACTGAACTGTCATAAAAAATGCAGAGGGGAAGAGAAGGGGCGGGGGAGAATGAAGAAACAATACAAGCATGAGAAGATAAAACCTACCCACAAAAAAATCAAGAAAATAAGGAAAGGAACTTCACGGACAGTAATTGTATGGAGAAGGCTACATTAAAGCTCACCACTCACTTTGTCCCTGTGTTATAATGCAGCAATATTCTTATGTTATTCTCTATGTCCCCAGAAGAATGCTGAGACCAGTTGATAACAACTTGCTGGTGATCCCCAGCCCTAGGGAGGTCTGGCTGTCCGAGGGCCAGGGCCTTTTTGGTCCTGGCCCTGGCCTGGTGGAACTCTCTGCTGAATTTATTTTATTTTTTTATTTATTCCTTCGATGTATATACCGCTCACCCCGAGGGCTCTAAGCGGTTTACGTATTCAGTTAATACCAATCCTTACCTAGGGCCACATACATACAAGGGGAGAGTGACTAGCCTACCAGGCACCCTTGTAGCGAGTCTTTTGTTGTTATCTGCAGGAGATCGTGTTTTTCCCAGACTGGCACCCTCTGTTAATTTTTTCCCTATGACCCCCATTTCCCCTTCCCTGCCGCACAGACAGCACTGTAACTGGCAAAAGGGGTTATGTCGCCATCTGGACTGGTTAACTTATTGGTGCATTGTGATAATTTTATGTTTATTATATTTTAATTGCTTTTAAAGTTGTAAATTGCCCAGAGCTAGTTTAAGAAACCAGCATCGTAACACAATCAAAAATTATACTTAAAAGATAAATCAGTCTGTTGTTTGGGGGACCGGGGGGGGGGGAGGGTGTACAAACGATGCTGATGCCACAAAAGGGGGGTAGGAAACAAAATTCAATTTCAGGAATTCCACACTGGAAAATGGCAAGTTAATATCTGATAGGGAAACAAAAATCATGGGAAAAGTGGACCCAGAAAATGTGGGATGACGGGGCAGTAAATTCAGAGTTACTCCAAGAACAGCCAAAAACTGTGCAGAAAGTTTTACAAACATCGATGATTAAAGAATGCCAATGCAGTGGTTTGCACATGTATGGAAATGGTCATGGTTTGCCATTGCCTTCTTCTGCAGAGCTTTCCTTGTTGTTCTCCCATCCAAGTACTTACCTTGCTTAGTTTCTGAGATCTCATGAGATTGGACTTAACCATGCTGCCTTCCCTTCCATAAGACCAGGGTAGCCTCTGGGTAGTTAGGGCTGCCACCCTGACTCTGTGATTTTGAAAACAGGGGTGGCTGTCATGATTGCCTTAATGCTGCTTTCATGCCAATGATGTAGCTGTCCCAGGTAATATGACGACATCTGTATTTTTTTTTAAGGAGTCATCTTTTTGTCACAGTGCTTGTGCCTTATCCTATAAATTTCTGCTCAGGATTCCTTCTCAAGGATGTAATTTGTTCCATGGTAATATTACTATTATTTATTGGATTTATATCCCACCATCCCTGCAAGCGGGCTCAACAGTTAAAATACAAACATAGTTTTGTTGTTCAGTCGCACAGTCGAGTCCGACTCTTCGCGACCCCATGGACCAGATCACGCCAGGCCTTCCGGTCTTCTGCCATTCTCTGAAGTTTGCTCAACTTCATGTTCGTTGCATCTATGACAATGTCTAACCATCTCATCCTTTGCCGTCCACGTCTTCTTTGACCTTCAGTCTTTCCCAGCATCAGGGTCTTCTCCTAGTAACATAGTAACAAATCTAAATACAAGTACAAATTCATACAAAGTTAAAATTCCTACAAACAGCAACAAATTTCCAGTATCCACGGGCACCTCTGATGCTGGGCATATGCTAACAAAGATAAGGACCCACTCAGCAGATGCCATGCAATCACTAGAAGGGGCAGTTCACCCGGGCAGCATAGGCAGGGGATTTAGATGTCTACTGCCTCAACCAAAGGCCTGCATCTTCTGGAATATCAGTGGCATTCACTCAGCTGTCAGTATACTTGAGCCACTCATTCAGTTATTTCCACATGCATGGGATAATTCATGAGATGAATCCCACATATGGAAACCTGATCTATACTGTAAGAACAAGATCATTCTCAATTTACAATGCAATTCCATGAACAAAAGCGTCATTTTCGATGGCGCATTCACTAACCTTTGGTTAAGTACTGACAATGAGTGAATGAAACACTTCATGTCGTTGAGTGTTTTGAAGATAATTAGAACAGTATCAATCCTTTTAAACAGATACAGTAACTACAGTATGAGAGCCTTATTCCCTTGTTCTCTAAAGCAAATTCATGGCAACACAGTCAACAAGTAATCTTGTGTTCTGCATTAACTGAAAATATTCTCAGCATTTATTAATTTGGGCTAGATTCAACATTCTAAACTTCAGATGTTAATTTTACTATTCCTACCATGTTGTAAGATTATGTGATTTTTTATTATATGCAGATTTCCTTGTATTTTATTATTTTTATTTTAGTTGATTTCTTTTGTGAATTGCATGCCTTTGGTGGAGAAAGTGTGGAATACAATTTTGAGTAAATAAAAAACATTAAGTAAGAGTGCAAAAACCTACTTTTTATTTCTCAGGAAGCAGCAGGACAGCACGGAATAGAACATGAAGTCCTCTTCCTCTGACAAGTAATGACACAAAACAATTAGATCATCCTAGAGAACTTATTTTTAAACTTTTTGTACAGGGCTTACTGTTTAGAGCTATATAACTTATTTGGTATGCTACTGAACAAGAGTGGAACCAAGAGACCCTGTATGGGCAGGGCATTGGCAAGAGCCTGTAATTGTAGCAGCACAACTTATGTAATAATGAAAGGCATGGGTCCTAGCACCTTGTGCCCCTTTTGAATCCTCTGCAACAAGGACACAACTGTCTCCTGATCACCCCTGCTGAGCATTGTGAAGAGACAGGTATGCGTGACCAAAATAAAACAGGAGTTCAGGGGCACCCGAGGGACTAACAAAATTTATTCTAGCGTAAGTTCTCATGTGACCTTCACAATGAAAGACCTGAGTATGCATTTTCCTCCTTGGACACTGTGGTCCAAAAATTAATCGACCAGTACAAGGAAACAACAAGACTCCCCTCTTGGAATAACCCTAATCACCTCGTGGTCCCCTACCGACCGCACACGGAGTGCCGTCCCATCCAATGCGTATTTACTTTAAAGTAAGTCCCTTGGAAATCAATGGGATTTGCTCCCAAGTAAGATTAAACAGGAATCCACCAGCACCTTAAATACGAAGAAAACATTAGGAATAATAAACCGTCTTCAAGGTCTCCCTTGGAGAGCGGCAGTCGCAGCCTGGCAACAGGAAGAGCGAGATGCTACTACGACAAAGCACGGCTGGAAAAATAAAATACCGCGGCACCTTCTCCGGCTGTTTGGACAGGAGTCGAGCCAACCAGCACAACACACACACGCACACACCTGGACGAGGCGGCGGACAGAACAGAATGAGGCGCCGAGTAGGCGGACCTGGGCGGGGAGGAAGTGACCCCCCCTCGCCCTGCCAGGACCGGAAGTACAATTTGGGAACCGACGCCGTGCCGAGCTGGAGAGGCCTAGGAGGCTGCGGCGAGGGTGTGAATGAGGCCTGAGTGGCCGTCGTGGGAGACGGGTGAGTTCGTGGATGTTGTTGTGGGTGTTGTGGCCGCCGCCAGGCAAGAAGCCCGGGGAGGAGCCGACTCGATCGAGGAGGCCGTCAGTATAATCGGAGGGAGGGGAGGTAATGTTTGGGTAGCCGCCGCGCTTCGAGGAAAGTGGCCGCCGGGGGTGGGAAGGGGGCTTCCGGGGACGGCAAGTGACTAAGGCCTTGGGGGCATGTGTGGGTGTAAGAAGTAGGACTGGGGAGCAGAGCGAGTGGCCCTGTTAGGTTTGGTCAGGGAAATCCGTGGGATGAAATGGAAGGGAAAGGTGCCTGGACTTTGAGACAATTTAGGGGACGACTATAGAGTGTGGCGTCCTTAAGGGGGCAATATTACACTTACCTGGGAGTAAGCACCATTCAACAAAGTGGGACTGATTTCTGAGTAGGAGTGCATAGGGCTGCGCTGGTCTTCATTTAAAACCCTTCTTCGCAGCAGTAACTTGTCAAGAAAGTGGGCTGGGTAAGTTGCAACGTGTGACGTGTTTAATGGATGAGGATGGTAGTATGAGCGGATCTAGAGGCCAAACCACTGACAGATGAGGCACGCCCGGTTTCATTTGTTGCTAGCTTTTTGACTTCTCCTTTTCTCCAAGAAGTTCATGGTTTCGTCATTCTGTCCTGTAAGCCATGCTGTGAAGTACATTGAGAGTGAGTGGTTGGTTCCTAGAAACAATACTGCACTAGAACCAGGGAACTCCCTGAGGAAGTGCTGCAGAACTCTCGAAAATTAAGCTCTTATGGTTTGGGTAATGATTTTACAGCTCTTCAAGCTGTCTTTTTGCACTTCTCTTTTCTTTCTTTTTTGCCTGCCAAGTCAGAATGTGGCTTTAGAAGCATGTGTTACAAAATATTTTTCATTAACATAGTTGGGAAGGTGATGGTTGGGTTTTTTTGTGCATGTGGACATGGGTGGTATAATGACAAAGCCACTTTCAGGCCCCGGACACACGGGCTAATTGTCCCGGAGGAAAATAGCGCGCGACAGCCCAATCAGAAGTCCTTACGAGGTCCCGTGGGTAGGCGTCAGGTGCAGATCAGATGGTTAGTCCGCAGCGCGGCAAAGAAGCAGCACGGCGTGTTCAAACTGGCACTCATGCTGCGCTGCTCCTGTGGCAAACGCCGCTTTCTGTTTGTGCGCATGCGCTGTTGGGTGCTTTTCCGCATCCTGTGGAGACTTGGGGGAAAAAATCCCCTTGGTCGCGACGGAACATCGGCAGCCGCCGAATGCCACGACAGTCCACCGGAAATGCGGTCAGATGCCCGCCCTTGCCCCGCAGTTTCCGGAAACTAGTACCTCGTAGGATGGCACCTTCAGCGGGGAGCCACGGGTTCGCCACGGGGGCACTGCACTTTCCAGATGTTGGGGTGTGATCGTGCCCGGGAAATCCGCGGGACTCCCCTGCCTCTCCCACGGCAACTTTGCCGTGTGACCGGGGCCTACGTAGACATTTTGGACAGATTGAAGGTATGGCATTAAGACATCTAATTGTTTATATTAATGTTTGGCAGACATTGCCCATGGATGAGCTGGTGCATGATTTGGCCTCAGCCTTAGAGCAGACATCTGAACAGAACAAGCTGGATGAGTTGTGGGAAGAAATGACTCTGAGTCCAAGGCAGCAGCGGCGGCAACTTCGCAAGAGACGGGGCCGCAAACGGCGCTCAGACCTTACACATCAGGCAGAGCATGCTTGCTGCTACAGCGGGGCCTCTGAATCCAGCCTGGATGAAGCTGTGGAGGACTGCCGGGAAGTGCTGACAGCCAACTTTAGTGACTCGGATGACATGACAGGAGTCAAACGTCATCCAGCACTCAGTGGAACTCTCAGGAGTAAGCAGCATTCGTGGCATGAGTCTGATTCATTCACTGAGAATGCACCTTGCCGACCACTCAGACGTCGTCGAAAAGTTAAGCGTGTGACATCAGAGGTGGCTGCCAGCCTTCAGCAAAAACTTAGGGTGTCAGAATGGAGTTATGAAAAGGGTTGCAGGTTCAAGTCTGCTAAGAAACAGCGCCTGTCTCGGTGGAAAGAGAATGCACCCTGGACACCATCCAGCCGGGGGCTCTGTGAATCAGCAGAGACCAGGGCCTTCCTCAGCAAGGGGGGAAGGAATGAGAGAATGGAATGTGAAGCGGATGAACAGAAACAGGGTTCTGATGAAAATATGTCTGAATGGTGAGACCCTCAGGCCTTTCCTTACCTGTCTGTGGCTTTGTTTAATACTTTTAAAATCATTGCTTGACACTGAAAGATCTATCTTTTAAGTAGCTACTTTTATAGTCCACTTTTTGTTACCGATGTAACTTGATCTTCTTAAGACAATACTCTGTCCATAATTGAAATGTATTATTGGCACTAGTTTTTACAGGAAACACATGGACAGACTGGTGTTTTACATGAGACTGATTTCTCTCACTGGTTTCTGAAGTTCATTAGAAATGACAAACAAAAGCGTGATAAATTATTTAAACCTCACAGCAGCACATTCATCACATTTCTTGTGTGTATGTAAAACACGTAGCTCAGATGTGAACACATGAAGGTGCCTTATACTGAGTCAGACCATCGCTCTGTCAAGTTCAGTACTGTCTGTTCTGGTTGGCAGCAACTCTCCAGGGACTCGGGTAGAGGTCTTCCACGTCACCTGCTACATGGTCCTTCTAATTAGACATGCTGTGGATTGAACCTGGGGTCTTCTACATGCAAAGAAGATGCTCTACTACTGAGCCATAGCCCAGTTCAACACCTTATTAGTACACTTTATTATAAAAGAGCCAGTTTGGTGTAGTGGTTAAAATGTGCGGACTCTAACCTGGGAGAATCGGGCTTGATTCTGCACTCCTCCACTTGCAGCTGCTGGATGACCTTGGACAAGCCATAGTTCTGTCAGAAAGAGTTCTGTCTTGAAAGAGCTCTCTCAGCCCCACCTACCTCACAGGGTGTTTGTTGTGGGGAAGGGAAAGGAGTTTGTAAGCCACTCTTAGTGAAGGGCAGGGTATAATTCCAATTTCTTCTTCTCTACAAAAGAGTAGTAGTTCCTTGTAAAAGGTATTTAGTGTTATGTAAGAGATAATGGGTTTTTATTCAAAGTAAACCTACTAAGAGGAGTTGACTGTATGTGAATAAACACATCATGGTTTAGCTTGAATAAAAACACAACTTTTTGAAGAGCTGATCTAGGAGATAGTTAACCCCCCCCTATAAAGCACTGTATGACCTGAATCCTCGATGCATGGAATAGTATGGGGCATTCATCAGTATCTTGCATCTCATGTATTAAGATCTTACAAGGAGGCTCTTTTACACATGCCCTGATGACTTTGAGTGTTGTGATTGCTGTAAGATCTAGAACCTTCTAGGCTGTGTTGTGGAAATCCTTGCTCTAAGACGAATAGTGGACAAACTGATGTTTATTGATGGTTCTGTTTGTGGCAGATATTAGAATATCATCTATGGTGTTTTAAAATCTCTGTTGTGCATGTGTCTTCTGATATCTGGGTAAATATCTTACTCTTCATTATTGGATTATAAAAAACACTTTATTAGTATGGTAATGGAGCCAGCCTTTTAAGAAGTGTGTATCTGATATTGATTTAAATTGATGTCCATTTATTTATTTTATTTAAATATTTTTTATGCTATCTTTCCACCCAACTTTCCCTCCTTTCCACCCTGAGGTGGTGAGCTGTCAAAAATATTAAAACAGTTTTTAATTTATATATACAAACATATATGCATCCTCAGTTTAAAAAATATGAAATTGTAATGACTGTTGGAATACTTTGGAGTTTCAGTTTCTCTCGGGGAGTGGGGATTGATGGTTCTATGTTAGATTAAGCATTATGCTACCTGAAATGTCTCTCCTTATGATCCACTGTGTAAGGTTGACAAAGTCATATTGTAGGGGACAGTAAAGTAATAATTTGGTTAATCTCTTCTGGTCTTAATGTAGCTACTGATTATAACCTGCTCTAGATTTCTCTCATAACTCTTAGTTTCAGCCAAAATAAGCTGAATTTCCAAGCTGATGTGCTGTGCAGCTTGTTGAATACTAAGCTATCGGACCACCCATGTTACACCTCTCTGTAGCTCACTTCTTTTCCCTTTTGATGAGGAGTGTATTTGGTGATAGTTTCAAGTGGCCGTCAAAAGGCTGACTGAGCTAATGTATTAGAGGTTGCTTCCCAGGAAAGAGAAAATTCCCCTCTCATAGAAAGCAAATGACAGAGACAGAGTGTTCAGCTTCCCCCTCCTCCTTCAGCCCAGCCTGACCTTCTGCACCCCCTTTGTGCCTCTTGTTTTCTTATTTTTATAGAAAATCAATATCCTTCCTGACACAAACAATAGCTCAGGAGCAGGACTAAATGGAAGAGAGCTGAGATCTGTCCATCACCTCTCACTTTAACTCTTTCAAACTATTTAATTATAGGCATGTTTTGCTCCAGGTGTTTGCAACAGTGCAATTGCTAAATGAGGGCCATTTTAACCAAAGATTGGGCGATCAATAACACTCTATAGCAGTAGCTTGTCGGATCAATAGCATTCATTATTTTGTGGTTAAGGTAAGTAGCCTCCATTGTAAGTGGAGGTCATTAATCAGTGCTTACTGTACTGAAAGGCCCGTTTAAAGGCGAGTGCTTTTCCGTGTGTGTGTGCGTGCAGTGTGTAGAAACTGAGGTTCCTTTGCACGAACCTTTAGCCTGGCACTGTATTTACAAGACCTGTTGTAGTTTGAGACCTGTGAACAAATGAAGGGCCATCTAGTGATTTGTTCTGCTACTGGGACTTGGGGTAGGCAGTAGTACTCCTAGAGATGAAATTTCTTATAAACTGTAAAAGAAGAGGCATGATGACCATCTTACTATTGACACCTGATAGCCAATCCCGATAAAAGAATCTTGACTAGAAGATTTCTTCAGCTTTCTCATATCCAGTATGATTGCCTGATTTGCTCTGTAGTGTTGCTTTCTGGGGCTGCATAGAAACATGCCTTAACAACATGCTGTGGTGTTGAACTTGTGTCAAATAATATGTCTCCATTTATGTGTGCAATTTAATGTTTGTGTTTCCTGAGGGTATTATAAAATGGAGAGCTTAAAAAAAGAGGAACATAGGAGTTCTAAGTCGACATGGAGGTGACTGCAGGAGCTGTTTATAATTGGGCTTCCAACACCACCTGTAAAGAGACTGCCCAGAGGAACGTTAATATAGGTTACAGAGGTCACCATGCTTACTAGAGCTTTCGGGTGCTAAAGCAAGATATATTTAGTATTTGCCATCTTGCTGTTATAGTAGGTAGGCAAAGCCCTGCAAAGCATCAGGGCAACAAGGAGGCAGTTTCCATGCTCTTGTAAGCAGGAGGAGTTGGATCTTAGCAGCTGTTCCACTGTTGCAGGAGGTGGGAGAGGTGATCTTGCCTGATTCATCTCCTGAGTGCTCCCCCGAGCGGATTTTGTCCATATGGATTCATGATTCTTAGCATAGGGGTGTGTGTGGGAGTAAAAACAATCTCCTCCTTCACCATCTTGTGACAGCAGAAAAGCTGGTAGAATCACAGAATCTCAGAGCTGGAAGGGGCCGTCCAGGCCATATAGTCCAACCCCCTGCTCAGTGCAGGATCAGTCTAGAGCATCCCTGACCAAGTGTTTGTCCAGCCGCTGCTTAAAGACTGCCAGTGAGGAGGAGTGCACCACCTCCCTAGGCAGCTGATCCCACTGTTCCACAACTCTTACTGTAAAAATATTTTTCCTAAGATCCAGCTGGTACCTTCCCACCCTTAATTTAAACCCATTGTTGCGAGTTTTATCCTTTGTTGCCAACAGGAACAGCTCCCTGCGCTCCTCTAAGTGACAGCCCTTCAGATACTGAAAGACAGCAATCATGTCCCCCCTCAGCCTCCTCTTCTCCAGACTGAACATTTCCAAGTCCCTCAGCCTTTCCTCATAGGGCTTGGTCTCCAGGCTCTCCCCCCCAAATCATCCTCATTGCTCTCCTCTGCACCCGCTCCATTCTGTCCACATCTTTTTTGAAGTGAGGCCTCTAGAACTGCACACAATACTCCAAGAAATCAGATGACTCGTTAAAATGTCATTAAAGTTACAGCTTTCAACCCTAAGCAAGTTGGTTTGATTAACAGGCATTGTGAGATTTGATCCTCAGTGCCTGTCTGAGCCTTAGGAAAGCTGGAGAAGGGGGTTAGGGAGCATGGGCAACCAAAAGTCTCCCAGCACTCTGCTCTCTCACCCACATTGACGGAAGAAATACAGCCTCGCTGTTGCTCCTGGGCAGGAGAGGAAGTCTAGAGCTGTGGTGGAAGATAGCACCATCTGCAAAGCACAAGACCATTTTTGTACCATTTTATTGATTATTGGTCCCACGTTCAAAAGAATGTTCCAGTGGTATATTTCCCTCCAGATGGTATGCTAAGTGCTTCATAGAAAGCTGGTTTCCTGCAGGGAAAACAAGAAATGCCATCAAGGAAATGTTATTAAAGCTGTACTCTGGTTTATAGTTCACTCGTATAACTATCTCAACCTTCCTCCAAGTAGCTCCAAGTGACAGTTTAGCATCATGATAAACTGGGGAAAAAAGTTACGCACAGGGACAGTAACTTGCTTAAGGCCACCCCATGATCTTTGTGGCTAAGTGTCAGTTTTGAAAATAAGCTCACAAGTTTTTTGCTACCAGTCTGACCTCGTTTAGTCATTTGTCAGATTAGAGAAAACAAAAATACCAGTTTACACCATGTCCTGTTGGGTCATTTGGAGATAGTTTTTAGCCAATCACTTGATCATCTGTGAGTTGAGCCTGGTTTCCCACATCTGATTTACTTATTGAACTTTACAAAAAAATGATTCCCCCCACCCCCACACCTGTTTCATAAAGCCTTATTATGTAACGGTGATACAAAGTAAAACAGTTGGCTGCCACATATTTGTACAGAATGCTGACTGTTGTTTAATTGGAGTGTCTAGAGCAGAGGTTCCCAAACTTATTTGGCTTACCCCCCCCTTTTTCAGAAAAAAAGTACTCAGCGCCCCCCCCCCCCGAAATCTGCCTTCAAGAAGTGGACAAAAAGATGCAGTTTGTGGATCTGCACCTGGATTGTTCCAGCCCACCTGGATCGTTCCAGTGCCCCCCAGGGGGCGGTATTGCCTACTTTGGGAACCAATGGTCTAGAGGCATGCATGGGTAGAGCAGTAATTGAAAAGGAGCTAACCCGTGTGACTACCTTTCCATCTTAAAAGTTTCATACATGCATTACTTTCTCATGCAAGCCATGTTTTAGCAGATTATGTCAATAATTGCCTCTTTTTGTGAAGTTCACACATTGGCTGTTAAAATGCACTTCCCACCAGTAACAGTGGTTAAAGATGCAGTCCTAAAAACACTTAGAAAACCTGGGAATAAGCCCCAGTTAACAAAGTGGGACTTATTTTGAGTAGATCTGCTTAGGGTTCCTCTCTAAATTACTAAAGTTGATAAATTCCTTTGTTCCTGAAGCACATTAAATGTATTTCATGCCATCAGTCATTGTTCCTGACAGGCACCCAATCAGTTATATGCATTCTCTTTCTAATCTAACTGTCCACTAACAGATTTTCAGCACTGCTTAGTGAAAACGTACATGCATTTCCTGCCATTACTTTCCTTTAATTACATCCACTATTAGTTCCCTCTTCCATAACTATACAGTGCCAAGTAACTACAGTAAAACTTTTATGTTGATACTTGATAGCTGTAATGCTTGGAGTGGAAAAAGGTAAACAGTGCTTTGTGGAAGGGTTGGTCTCTTCCCCCTATATGCCTTAGAATCGATTACATATAACATTATAATTGATTAAGAAAAGATTCTGCAAACATATTTGGAAACCATTTATGTGCTAATTTCTTTGGAGTGGATCTTTGGTGATCAGGAGAGGGCTACTTCTTTATAGAATTGCAGCGATCAGGTTGAAAGCTTTAATGTAATTGGCAGTTGCTGATATGGCATGTATAATATTTTGCTATAATGTTCCTTGTCCTTCCAAAGAAAGACTGACATCTTATAGTCATCATATAGCTGTGGTGGAAAAAGAAACAGAAGAGCTATATAGCATTGCGATATGTTAACATTCCGTTTCTTCTAACTGCTGTTTAAGACAAATGGAGCACATGCTCACTTTGTTTCTGATTTTCATTCCCAGCAAAGCATCATCTGCAGACACAATAACCCTGGTATCTTTCCCCAAATTCCTGTTTTATGATCACTGTATTTCTAAATAACCTATTTTCTTTTCTGTTTCATCCGTGGTCCACAATTCTTCACCTGACTTCTTAGGCAGTCCCAGTACTGGTCATTAAAGTGGCTCTGGACATCCCACATCAAGGTCAGCCACCTTGCAGAGACGAATATAACAATGTCATTATTGTATGCTCTGTGGAAGGTGTTTGAGAATACCTGCAGTGAATGGTTTTTGCAAAACAGACATCTTATTAAAGATGCATATGTGCTTTAATTCTCTTTGCAGTGAAACCAGCAGTGTGTGCAGCAGCAGTGATACTGGCCTATTCACGAATGACGAAGGCCGTCAAGGTAACTGTAGACTTGTATTCCAATTCATCCATTAATTTCTTTCTGTAAATTATAAAATGGAAGGCATAAGCAAGTAAGATGGAATCAGGTATGGTGTGGTCACTGATGTCACCTGGTGGCTACTCATTCAAAAAAAATTCTTATTGAAGAGCTGAAATGTATAGAACTCAAGAGAAGTTAGAGAGGTGGGTTCAGATATTGTTTGGATCCATAGAAAATCTGTTACAGTTCCTTGAGATTAATACCTTTGTATGGCCATTTCCCCCTAATTATTTGGACCTAAAGGAAACCTTCTAAACGTGATTTGAAATCAGATCTCCTAATATTATGTGAATTCGCACTAATAGGTTTTGAAAGACAGTGTGAGATCCACATGATATTGGATTAGATATATTACTATTTTAGGAAGAAAACTTTAGTACCCTCCAGTTTTTGCATGTATGTGCAGGGGTTAAACTCAGCTGTTAACTATTCTGTTGTCGCAAAAATATACTTAAAGGAAATGCTTGTGTTTATTGGGCTGTAGCACTCATCAATGTTTTGTATCTGGAAAAGTCTTCTTCCAGGTAGTAAACCCATTACTATTGTGAGTGCTCTGTGGATCCCCTGCTCACCACTTCGTGAGCTCTTGAGAGGCTTACTGTGTTTATTCTTTATCACTCAAGTGTTAGGAGTGTTTCACTAATAAGTGAACACCAGCACAGTTGCTTTGTCCTTGCTGCAGCACCTGCTATTTCATGAAGATTTTGCTGTGTAGATTTTTTAAATCAGTCTTTTGAAGTGTATTCACTGTTACTTTATTACCTCTAGCTTTGTTTTTTGAAAAAGTCAGCAACTACAGTTATTTACTCTGCACGAAGACTACTTCCACCTCTAACAACTAACACTGATGAAAGAAATTGCCTGGCAAAGATATAATGCAATGAATGGGATATTTATCTAAGGATATTTAAAAGGAAGCACATTTTTTATCAGTCTTTCAAAATGTAGGCAATTGCTATTAGATGACATAGATGACATGTTCTATATCTAGTAGAAAGTTGTTTCACCCTTATAGGCACATGAGCAAACATGGTGCTTCCACTTAGGAATCTCCTTTCCTTAAAGTGAATGTTGGTGATTGCATTGACTTTTACATGTGTGGGAGGAATAGTGGGATCATATATTAGAGCATTTGATGAGTGGCTTTGTGCTTCTCTTAGGAGATGATGAACAGAGTGATTGGTTCTACGAGGGGGAATGCGTCTCAGGGTTTACTGTCCCGAACCTTCTCCCCAAGTGGGGAACTGACCACCGATCAGATGTTGAGAGAATGGATTCCAGCCTTGAAAAAGTTTCAGATCCAACGTTCCTTCTGCCTTCTCGGCCTGCTACAAGAGGTGAGTTGCTTATGGATGTGTGGGGGATTAGTAACAGTGGGCTTGGGGAAACTTTCGGCATAATTGTACTCTAGAAGCAAGGTATATTTTTGCCATTGCAAATATCTTGGAGGTAAAAGTTTGCTGTAAATTAACATGGCCTAGTGATTGAGGACATTCTTGTCAGAAGAGGGTGCTGTAGCCTACAGTGTTGTCTTGTCTTGTAGCTGCCCAAAGTTTGGTCACGTTTTGCATATAATACCTGTAGATTATATGATTTTTTTTAGATAAGTAGTCTTACACTAAGATCACTGAAATACAAAAAGTATAAACATAGAAATAGAAATCCAATCTAGAGTCTTGTTTCTGTGTTCTAACTTAAAACGCACATTACAGCCTATGTTAGCTGTTCTTGTGCCTTCATTGCACTTTTATTTTCCTTCTCAGGATTTCATGGACGCTTGAACCGTCTTCCCAGCATTGCTTCCCGTTGCCTCAGAAAGGGCCGCCGAAGGCTAGTTGGCAAGGTATTGCTTTTCAGAGACTGGCCGTTTGGTGTTTGGTGCAGGGCAGCCTGCTGTTAAAAGTTTTTTCTTCTGTAGCAAACTTTACTTCATATATTAGCTCATGTAAAAACTATTCCACTGGTTGCAAATACTCATGGAGTTCAGTGGAAGTGATGATAAGGTTATGCTGAGGAAAGGAGGCTTGTAGGATCTAGTGGTTTGGATCCAGCAGAATGTTTCCTCAGACAGAAAGACTTCCACCCCCACAGGTGGCCCCCCCCAGCAACATTTCTGGGGGTGCTCTGATGGGAGCAAAAGCGGCATGTCAGGGAGCATGAGGGTCAAGGAGAAACAGGGCACCGTGCTGAGGATAAGGGGAATGTGCCCTCAGAAGGGACCTCTTCCCCAGCTGGTGAGCGGGTATCCTTTCGCACCAAGGAACCATCCCTGGGCAGGGTGGGAGGGGGGCTCTTGGTAGTTGGTGATTCGATCCTTAGGCAGGTAGACAGCTGGGTGGCAAACCCACGTACTGACCGTATGGTGACTTGCCTGCCTGGTGCGAAGGTAGCGGACATTACGCATGTTTTAGAAAGGCTGGTAGGTAGTGCTGGGGAGGAGCCAGTGGTCATGGTGCATGTCGGCACCAACGATGTGGGGAAATGCAGTCGTAAGGTCTTGGAGGAAAAATTTAGGCTGCTAGGCAGGAAACCTAGGTCCAGGACCTCCAAGGTAGCTTTCTCAGAAGTACTACCTGTTCCACGCGCAGAGCTGGAGAGACAGGCACAGATCAGGAGTCTCAATGCGTGGATGAGACGATGGCGTAGGGGGGAAGGGTTCAAGTTTGTTAGGCACTGGGATGCTTTTTGGAACAAGAGGGAGCTGTACAGGCGAGACGGTCTCCACTTGTCCCGAGAAGGAACCAGGCTGCTGGCGCTTAAAATCAAAAAGGTGGCAGAGCAGTTTTTAAACTGAATATTGGGGGAAAGCCGACAGGAGATGAAAAGTCTCTGGTTCGGGTTGGCTCATCTCAGAGAGATGGGGGGGTACCTGTTGGTTTTCTACAGGGAGGTGGATTGAAATTGTCCACTGAGACCATGGCTAGTAACGTGGACTGCCTGACAAGGTCTCGAGATAGCAAGAGGAAGGTTGCAGGCTTAACTTGTATGGGAAATTACAGCTGTTTCTATAGAAATGCTAGAAGTGTCCGAGGTAAAATCGGGGAGTTGGAGTGTTTGGTGTTGGAGGGAAAAATAGACATTGTGGGTATGTCAGAAACTTGGTGGGATGAGGAAAATCAGTGGGATACGGTGATTCCCGGTTATATATTATATCGGAAGGATTGGGGGGGGGAAGGGTT
>NW_015170887.1:672732-751529 GCF_001447785.1 Gekko japonicus
TGGGATAAAAGGACAAGTCCTTTTATGGATCAAAAACTGGCTAATTAATAGAAAACAGAGTGAGTATAAATGGGCAGTTCTCTCAGTGGAGGGTGGTAAGCAGTGGGGTACCGCAGGGATCAGTACTTGGTCCACAAAAACATGGCAAATGGGGTTCAATGTGGCCAAGGGCAAGGTGATGCACATTGGAGCCAAAAATCCTAAATATAAATACACATTGATGGGGTCTGAACTGGCAGAGACTGATAAATCTGTCAAGGATGGGTGAGTGGGCGTCAACATGGCAAATGGGGTTCAATGTGGCCAAGTGCAAGGTGATGCACATTGGAGCCAAAAATCCTAAATATAAATACACATTGATGGGGTCTGAACTGGCAGAGACTGATCAAGAGAGAGATCTTGGAGTTGTAGTGGATAACTCACTGAAAATGTCGAGACAGTGTGTGACTGCAATAAAGAAGGCCAATGCTATGCTGGGGATTATTAGGAAGGGTATTGAAAACAGATCAGCCAATATAATAATGCCCCTATATAAATCAATGGTGAGACCTCATTTGGAATACTGTGTGCAGTTCTGGTCACCACCCCTTAAAAAGGATATTATAGCTTTGGAAAAAGTGCAGAAAAGGACAACTAGAATGATAAAAGGGTTGCAACACTTTCCCTATGAAGAAAATAAAGCGCTTGGGGCTCTTTAGCTTGGAGAAACGACGACTGAGGGATGACATGATTGAGGTTTATAAGACTATGCATGGGAAAGAGCAGGTAGAGAAAGAGGTACTTTTCTCCCTTTCTCACAATACAAGAACTCATGGGCACTCCATGAAATTGCTGAGCGGTCGGGTTAGAACGGATAAAAGGAAGTACTTCTTCACCCAAAGAGTGATTAACACATGGAATTCACTGCCACAGGAAGTGGTGGCGGCTACAAGCATGGATGGCTTCAAAAGGGAATTAGATAAGCATATGGAGCAGAGGTCCATCAGTGGCTATTAGCCACAAGGTATAGATAGGGACTCTGGGGCAAGTGATGCTCTGTCTTCTTGGTGCTTGGGGGGGGTCAACAGTGGGAGGTCTTCTAATGTTCTGGCCCCACTGGTGGACCTCCTGATGGCACTGGTATTTCTGGCCACTGTGTGATGCAGAGTGTTGGACTGGATGGGCCTTTGGACTGATCCAACATTGGCGTCTCTTATGTTCTTAAGGGGGGGAGAAAAGAAAGTCCTGCATTGCAGGTAGCAGTCCTTCAGCCGGTGGAGATGCTGTGGCTGGAGAGAGGTATCAGGTGAATTGTGGAGAGGAGAACTCGTGTGCTTCCTGAGAAGTGGCGTCTCTTATGTTCTTAAGGGAGGGAGAAAAGAAAGTCCTGCATTGCAGGTAGCAGTCCTTCAGCCGGTGGAGATGCTGTGGCTGGAGAGAGGTATCAGGTGAATTGTGGAGAGGAGAACTCGTGTGCTTCCTGAGAAGAGGAAAGCAATGTTATAAGTCAGGGTGGAGAAAAAGGTTGTTTTTAATTTAGTAGGAGAATCAAGATGCAGCGATTCAGTTTTGTCATGTAACATTTAAGCTTGCAGTGAGGAGGCATGGCTGCCAGCTCCTGGCCCTCCACTTCATTAAGAGATTTGTGTCATGAGCATTTCTTGCCATTCTTGGTGGGGGGCGGGGTGGTAAAATTAAAGTACTGAGAACTTTGCCTCTGAAATATTAAGCAGGGTTTGGGGATGAGTGTGCTGTGGGAGGCTGGATTTCTGAAGCTGTCCTGCTGACACAGAGGATGAGTCCCTTTCCAAATTTCATAGCTTTATATGTTTTGGCTTTGTATTTGGTCAAATATCTTCCAACAAGCTTTCTCAAGGACAAGTGATACACTTTCTTTAATGCATTTTTACCCTGCCCTTCATCCTAAGAGCTCAGGGTTGCATATATGATTCTCCCCTCCTCCAGTTTATGCTCACAGCAACCATGTGAGGTAGGTTAGGCTGAATGTCTTGTTTTCATAGGAGAGCAACACTTGTCCTGTTCCTTCCCTCTTTGACAGGTTCTTTGTGTCCCTTCTTTCTCTCCATCGTGCTCACTTGGCTATTGAAATAGGGCTTCAATTATGGGGAATGTTGAGCTTGTAGCAACGGCTGTCAGGCCATTGGCCCAGAGTCCTAGGTTTTGTTCAGGCACTCCTAATGAACCAAAACGAGAAGAAAAATATTTACTTGTTTAATTCATCTTCATCACCTTAAAGGGATCTTTGTCATTTGCATTGGAGGTCACTACTCCCCCTCCCCCATTTTCCTCTAAATCGTAATAATAAATAATGAGTTTCATTCAAAGCTCCCCGCCAGCGAGCTGCTAATTACCCAAAGTACGGCTTGTAATTTACACAGTAATAAACCGTAAATTTAAACATTATGGCACTTTAAGTTAATAATTTCTCTGCTGTAACAAATAGCCTATCTTTTACCCCTGCTGGTGCTCTCCTACAAACCATGCAAGTGTTGGTGTTCAGGGATCCTGGGCATGAGTTACCTTAAATGATGCTCATGTAGCATATTTATAGCACATTGCTCCGTGATGGCAAACAGCTGAATTTGTAGAGCCTATGTGAGTGCGCATAGTAACATACACAATAGCACACTGAGCTGAATTTCTAAAAGAAGTTGTTTAGCCTAGGAATATGCAGCCTCCCCCTGCATTTTAGGGATCTTTACTTTTAAGGCTTTAACACCTAAAGCATTAACTTTTGAATAACTGTTGGGTTTACAGACATTGTCCAAGGTAGGAGGATTATATTTAGGAATGGCTGCACGTTCGGGATTTATGGGTTGGAACTCCTGATTGGTTGGCACTGGCGGTTGTGAATTTTTCCTGGTCTCTCCCCCCTTCCCCACTTCTTTCTGATCCTGGTGTCTCAGGATTCATGTGTTGGGAGTCTGCAGTGGGGAGGAGAAACTTGGCTCTTCTTTCTCTCCCATCAGAGCTGTTAGACCAAGTGGGTCCCTGAAACCTGGGAGATAAACTTTCCCAGTCAGAAAGGGCTGCAGTAGGAGGGGGAACTCAAGAAAGATCTGTGACCTTTTCATTTGTAGATTGCATTGTCCAGCCCATAATTGTAGAGGGATTATGTCACAAATCTCTGATGAGGATGAGCCCCCACTGATATAAGTTCTTTTTTACACACTCAAATAAGGCTTGGCTATCCAGCTTTTATATGGTACCCTGTGTGATAGTAGCTGTTGCAGTCCTCTGCATGTTCAGTGCCAGGTAGATAAATATTTCTGGTTAATTCAGACATGGGGTGAACTATGTGTATATTTGTACATCTTTTTTAATCTCACAAAGGGCACCAACATCCTCTTTTAATCTAAGTAGATAGCCCATGCTAGCCCAATCTCATCAAATATCAGAAGCTAAGTAGGGTCTGCCCTTGTCAGTATTTGAATGAGAGACCACTAAGGAACACCAGAGCTGCTGTGCAGAGGCAAGCAGTGGCAAACCACCTCTGAACCTCTCTCATTTTGAAAATCCAATGGCGTTGTCATAAGTGGGCTGGAACTTGACAGCAAAAAAAAAAAGGTGCATGATAACAAATGAAGTGAGACTCCTCTTGGCCTAAACCAGGGCTTTTGAGTAACCAGAGAAAAAGCAGAAGGAATGCGTGACCTTTGGCTGAGGCAGTGGTGTGTGACTCTGGATTCTCTTGAACCTCTTGGTGTGCTCTGAAACCATCAACCATAGATTCTTTATGGTTTGACTGTCTGAGTTAGAGATTGGGAAGCACAGCAGTACAGTGGATCTGTTCCTATCTGTCAAGTTGTTACATGATGGTGGTGCTGGAGGGATAGCTGCTTGACCCTGTGCTGTGGTGTTTCACAGTGCTCTGCCCTGTCCCCCATGCTATTTAATGTTTAAATGAAGCTACTAGGAGAGAATGTCTGGGGGTTTGGAATAAGGTACCATCAAACTGATAACTGGTAACTCCATTTCTCCTTTTCATCTGAACTGGGTGAAACACAAAATGCCCTGGATTGGTGTTTGGAGGTGGTAATGGACTGGATGAGGACCAATAAATTGAAATTCAGTACAGACAAGGTTGAAGTGATATCGGCTGGTAATAAAACTGGTGTAGGAGTACAGACGCTGCCTGTTCTAGATGAGGTCTCCTTTCCTTTAAAGAAACAGGTTTGCAGCTTGGGAATGCTTCTTCATCCTGAGTTGGAGGTGGAGATGCAGAACTCCTCTGACACACATAGCTCCTTTGTCCAGAGTAAGTCAGTACACCAGCCTTAGACTTTCCTCAGTGTGGCCACAAATATCCATGCTGGGACACTGGAGCCAAAAATCCTAACTATAAATACACATTGATGGGGTCCAAACTGGGAGAGACTGACCAAGACAGAGATCTTGGAGTCGTAGTAGATAACTCAATGAAAATGCCTAGACAGTGTGCAACTGCAGTAAAAAAGGCCAATGCTATGCTGGGGATTATTAGGAAGGGAACTGAAAACAGATCAGCCAGTATCATAATGCCTCTGTATAAATCAATGGTGCAACCTCATTTGGAATACTGTATACAGTTCTGGTCACCACACCTTAAAAAGGATGTTATAGCATTAGAAAAAGTGCAGAAAACGGCAACTAGAATGATAAAAGGGTTGGAACACTTTCCCTATGAAGAAAGATTAAAACGCTTGGGGATCTTTAGCTTGTAGAAACGACGGCTGAGGGGTGACATGATCGAAGTTTATAAGATTATGCATGGGATAGAGCAGGTAGAGAAAGAAGTACTTTTCTCCCTTTCTCACAATACAAGAACTCATGGGTACTCTATGAAATTGCTGAGCAGTTGGGTTAAAACAGATAAAAGGAAGTATTTCTTCACTCAAAGAGTGATTAACACATGGAATTCACTGCCACAGGTGGCGGCGGCTACAAGCATGGAGAATTTCAAGAGGGAATTAGATAAGCATATGGAGCAGAGGTCCATCAGTGGCTATTAGCCACAAGGTATAGATAGGAATTCTCAGTCTGGGGCAAGTGATGCTCTGTATTCTTGGTGCTTGGGGGGGGGGCAACAGTTGGAGGGCTTCTAGTGTCCTGGCCCCACTGGTGGACCTCCTGATGGCACCTGGTATTTTCGGCCACTGTGTGACAGAGTGTTGGACTGGTTGGGCCATTGACGTGATCCACCATTGGCTTCTCTTATGTTCTTATGTTCACATCCAAACTGGATTATTACAATGCAGTCTATGAAGAGCTTTCCTTGAAAATGGTTTGGAAACTTCAGTTGGTACAAAATACTGCAGCCAGATTACAATCTGCAACTGGCTGTAGTGACCACATGATGCCAATCCTGAAAATATTTAATGGACTTGCTTTTTGCCTTCAGACACAGTTAAAGGTGATGGTCAATACCTTTAAAGCTCTTAAGTGGTCTGGGACCAGGATACTTAAAATAGTACCTTGTCTCATATGTTCGTTCCTGACAGTTAAGGTCTGCCACAGGCCCTTCTCCATGTACCTTCACCTGCAGAAATAAGGTTGGAGTCTCTGTGGTGGTACTCCAGTTATGGTGCTTCCTTCCAGTAGAAGATTGCTGTTTTATCTCAGAGCAGAACAACCTTCTCTCACCCTGTCTGAATTCCAACAGGCGTGCAAGACTGAAGCACAAAGGTAGCTGGAAGCATGTATTTTTACTGCTACCCGGGATTTAGGGTAGGATGTGACAACCCATGTGACTTAACAGCCAATCAGAAGCATTTTGATCTGTAGCAAGTACTGAATTTGTTATGAACAAGGAAAGGGTGAAGCAGGCTGAATCAACAATTTCCCATAGGAGCCTGTCTGACAGGCAACACTGAATTACTAGCATAATGATGAAATGTCTAGCTGTGGAACCCTCCCTTCCCCTTATGCATTACAGAGTAATGATCACTTGCTCTGACTCATGAAAAATGGTGGTTGGGATCACAAAGCTTGGTTATACCTGGGTCGAGAAGTGTGTCATACCCATTATACAAAATAAGCATAGGTCCATTTTCTCCATGGTTTGTTTGTGTGAACACTTACAGGTAAAATTAACCAATTAGGTGCACATGGACACATGCTAGATCACCATTCTTTCTAGTGCCTGTAAGTGCTGAGTACAGAGTGTAACAAAAGGAAATAAGACTCCCTTCCCCCAGCTTTTGGGTAGTACAGTACTAACTCTCTCTATAAGTTATTTATTAAGACTTCTAAAATTCATATGAATGCTTGGTATATTGTCTATATGTAGATATTCCAAATTGTACTGCAAGAGACTCTGTCATGATTCTGTCCCTTGTGATCAAACGGGGACTGCTGGCTGTGAGCAGAGTAGAGAATTTTCAAATATTTTGACTCTTCTAGATAATTGTATGCTGCAGGGACAAAAGATTTGGAAGTTCAGTGTGTTGTCGGGGTTTGTGTGTCCATTAAATTGCTTCCTTCCTAGCATTGTGGAAATTTAAGTTCTTACTGGGCTGTTGGAGCCACCTTTTAGATTAACTGCTCAGAAATTATTCTGATCCATGTGAACATGAATGCAGTATCTTATTTGTATGCCATTTGGGTCTGTGCTTCTAGAACGGGGGGAGGGGGTTGCCTGAAGCGCAAAGTGCATGTTTGGTTAAACCCAGGTATTCTTCAATATGGGATAATGTAGGGGTAAGAGACCCAAGTTTAAGAGCAAAAGGGGCATGCTGGAAAAGGGAGCCAAGCCCTCTCTCATCGTATGCCTTTCCTGAAGTATTTCTTGGAAGTTTTCTTTCAGCCAAGCTAACTTCCACTATCTGACTCCGATTGGATGAGAAGGGACTTGAAGTGACTGGGTGTAGGGAGATAAGTGTGTGTGGGGGTGTAGGTGGGTATAAAGGCATTCTTCTTTGTATTTATAAAGGCAAACCCAGGTTTTTTTTAAAAGGTCCTGTTCCTGTTATGTGTAGTTTCAGTCTTCCCTGCTTCCCCTGTGTTTCAGGAGACCATCATGAGTGCTATTGGCACTGAGAGGATTAGCCACATCATTGGTGATTCATGCCAAAAAGAGTAAGCATTGGAGTGTTGCTAAAGTCTAGAAGTCAGGGGCTGGGAGGGAGGCTTATAACATAGAATGAGACTTGCCCCTTATTTTATTGTTCTGTGGGAATGGAACGCTTTCCAAGTTATTAGAGCCACCGTCTATGGGGTAGGGTGGGGGTAATGTTGTTTTTACTGTTCTGTAGTCCTGTTGTATTTCTTGTCCCCTTCTACTTGCCTGAAACAAATGGCAACTGCACTTGCTCTCTATTAATTGAACTATCTTCTTCAGTCTCTTACAAGTTTATGAAATGCACAGAGAAACAGAGCAAACTTAAAGACGAAACATTAGTACCAGACAACTGGCTGGCCAATAATAATGATGCCATTCAAGGCAGCAGCAAGTTTGGTATTGCTCTGCATTTCTGAACTACTTTCTCCTCTTGGATGTGAATATATTGCCTTAGATGTAAATGGGGAGTGAAATGGGTGAAACTGCCCTTTAATATAATGATAATGCCTTCCCAGTCAGCCAGCTGTTGACAGCGTGGCTTCCTATAGTTATGCTCTTTTGGACTGAGTTTTTCATTTACTTAGGTTAATTCTGCTTGTCTGACAGCTGTGTTTAGAACACCTGTCTGACATGGGGGCTTAACCTTCCTTTCTTCCCCATGCATCTGTTTTTCCTTCTTGTTTATCCATTTCTTCTGATTCTTGGTTTTCTTGTGCTTCCCACAATTTCATCTTTTCTGCCATCTCTCTCCAGTTTCTGGTTGCCGTCTGTGGGAATGAGGGATCGCAACCAGGTAAGATGGCTCTACTTTGCTTCCTTATATTTTCTTTACTTGATTTTTCTCTCTAGAAGGAACAAAACGCTGGCTTCCAATTTCTTCTGCATTACAGCCTGTGTGCAAGAGGTAAGGCAGCCCCATGTGATGCCACGCTCTAGTAGATCCGGCTTTTTGTACTAGCCAGTACACAAAGGCCTCTGTCTTCTCCTGCAGTTTTGTTTTCTTCAGTTGCTTCCTCATTTCAGCTTTCTGGTTGAAGTATTTGTATAGTTAGATCAATTAAGTTTTATTATTAAGTAGCTTTATAGATATACGTGTCATATAGAGTGCGTGCCATCTTATATTTTATCTTTTTATAGCTGGGTTGACTGAGGAATTCAGCCATGTTGGCATCTTGGCAGGGAAGAAAGAAAGGTGGTATTCGTACTATGTTTAGAAGTTGCTTGGCTACTGCAAAGAGAGAGAGCCAACATAACCCATACTACACCAACATAACCCGTTGCAGTTGCAAGGAGCCAGCTCCACAGCATACAGTGACCATTATCTGTGTATTCCTCTTTGGGTAGAAAAGCCATTTCTCTTTCATTTAAAAACAATGATGCTCATTCCTCTTCAGTAGTCCTGCCTCTTTTTGGTTTACTGGCACTAGTGCTAAACTCTCAGACCACTGTGTAGCTTAAAACTGATATTTGTATGACAGAACATTGTGAGTACTGATGCTGAAATTGTTACTCAACAGCTGATGATATTCCTCTGACAGAAAACTCAGATATTAATTCTGTTTTAGATGGTGGACATGAGTGTCTCTCATAGATGCTATGATAGAGGGAAAGAAAAAGAATTCTGCAAATAGCTCAAAATAATTCCTTGATTTCTAGTAATTTTTCTCCTCACTGTCTGTAATGTTATGGTTTATCACAGGCTAATAGTCCAGCTGAAAGTGAATTTCATTACAAGCAGCTTTAATTCTGTGTTCCTCACTTTCATGTTACTAGCTGTTGGCGCTGTATTCTAGATTCTTTAGTTCTTGTAGTGCTGTATTAGAAGAACTTTCTGTGTGTAGTTCTTCATAAAGAAAACATACTACAAGCATTGGTCTGTTTTTAAAAGAAATAGTACTGTATGCCTGTGTGCTGCTTTGTTACAGTACAGATAAGTCAGTTTCAGCCCCTTGAAGTGCTTATGACCTTACAATCAACCTTAAGGCTGAGAGAAAATGGAGTCACCATAATGACTTAACAAGGTTAGAATTTGTTGCTATCCATGAACATAGTGAATAGATAAACCATGAAATTATCTTCTTTCCTACTCATATTGGACTAGAGTTTACCCAGTGCATTTTACTACCACTTTGATTTTTTAGAAAAACCTGAAAACTGAATGACTGAAGAATGAACTGAACCCAGAATTTAGCAAGGCACACTATGCTGCCACACATGAAGGACTGTATGAATCCTCCCCCTGTTAAAAATCTCTGCATTTGTAACACTTGAACATCAAGGAGAAGTATTTAAGATCACCCAATTCGCTGACATGCTAGCTTTGTAGATGCATGGAGACCTTAACGGGGGGAGGCATTCCATCATTAATTCCACCTGTACCAGTCTTTGGGACTCTTCTGGTCTGCTTCAACATTTGAAAAATTCTTGTTTTTTTGAGTACTTCTCCTTTGCCTTCTAGGAGGAACATATCTGTCTAGCTGTGATGCCGTTTTTATAGACAGGTAGTTTTCTGTCTAGATTACTCTAGACAAAAAAACAACATGTCTGTAAAAACGTCATCACAGCTAGACAGATATCCCCCCCCCCGTATGTGTATATACACACACACACAGAGCCCCTGAACTGAGCCAAAAGGCCCCCACCCGAACTGAGTCGGTCTGGCGAGTTCAGTTCCCCCTTTCTTCCAAGCCAAGGCGGGCAAGCCAAGGTGGGTTTGATGGCTCACAGCAATTCAAACCTAACAGCGGGGCAAGTGCCCCCATCAGCTGTTGTTAAAAAGGCTATCAGCCATTTAAACCTGACAGTTTAGCTCCATACCTCATGCCACTTAGCTGTTAGGTTTAAATGGCCCCGAACAGCCAAACTGAACAAAAGTCCAGTAAATATTCAGGGAAGGCACCTTCCCCAAAATCAGTTTGGGGAGTCCAAACTAGCCCAAGTTTGTGCCAAATTTTGGTTCATGCCCATCCTCTGTGTGTGTGTGTGTGTGTGTGTGTGTGTGTGTGTATAAATAAAATTCAGGAAATCATTTAATCTGCTGAAGGCTATAATTGTGGTCATATCTTTTAGGAATTGTCTGTATTTATATTTTGCAAAAGATCTTCCTGTGGAGCCAAAATGACATTTATGTAGGTGATTCTCAAGTTGAGGGTGTTAGGCCAAGTCTTTGGAGAAGGTAGACTGTGTTTGGGAGCACAATATATATGAGAACAGACTGTCCTTTAAATCTCTACTGATATTCTTTCTTGAAAATAAGATTTTTGCCTCTTGACTCAGCATGCATGCACTACTTCTGAGTCTAGTTGGTGACATCCAGAATCTCCCCATCAGAGAGGGGAGCAGAATGGTCTCTTGTCAGATGTTGTATAAAAGAGTCTCAGGAACTGCAGGATGGTATCTCAATCCAACTATATTCTGATACTGTTACTTGATAAGCTATTAATGAAACCTACTTTCTTGCCTTTCCAGTTCAATCCACTATCTCCTCTGTACTCTTTGGATGTTCTTTCTGATGCCTCTCACCGAAGGTGCTCCCCAGCACACTGCACAGCCAGGTAACCATTGTACTCTGCTATTTGTTGGAAGGGTATGATGTAATCTGTATTCTTTGAGACCATGTATTTTGACAGAAAGTTGGCACAGCTGTTTAGTGCCAAAAACAGTCACAGGACATAGAACGTATGCTGTGTGTAGTATTAGTGTCTCCGTGTGAACAGAGATGATATTTGGATAATGGAGGTTGTGTATAGAACAGCTGGTCTCTGCTTGTTCAGGGTGCATGCCAATTTGGATGCTTCCTGGGTTTTGCACATCAGCTGCCCCAGATGCCAAGAACATTTCTTCCTGTTTATTGCTAATAACCAGCAAGTTTTTATAGTGTCCTTATAGATAGAAGCTGGATATGATGAACTGAAGTTCTGAGGTGACCACAATTAATCGTCTGCAGTAGACTTTCCTGGGTAGATGTTAGCATTTGAGGTGTATGTGGTTTGGCTGTTTTGTGGGTGCACTGGGAGTGAATAAGCTTGGGCATAAATTTTCATTGTACTGTTAAGGTTAATGGATATATTCCACTTTCTACTGAATGTTTTCTCAGCATTATGCGGTCCCTCAGTACTCTCAATGGTCAGAGAAATTGCTGTGGGGGAGAGTGTGTGGTTCTAAGAACTGGTTAAGCTTGTGGAATTGGGAGGCATGTGGAACTGACTGACTGGAGGAATAGGCACACAGATCCAGGGCTGTATTGGGCTGGGGCAAGTCTCCATTTCTTTTGTCCTCGTTGCAACCATCTTTTCTTTCTGTACATTCTTATACATGAACTGATTTTTCCTTTTAAACTGTATTACTCTTATACCTATTTTACTAGTTTGCTCCGGTAGCATGACTAAGAATAAGAACATAAGAGAAGCCAATATTCGATCAGGCCAATGGCCCATCCAGTCCAACATTCTGTCACACAGTGGCCAAAAATACCAAGTGCCATCAGGAGGTCCAGCAGTGGGGCCAGGACACTAGGAGCCCTCGCACTATTGACCCCGCCCCCCAAGTACCAAGAATACAGAGCATCACTTGCCCCAGAGTCCCTATCTATACCTTGTGGCTAATAGCCACCGATGGACCTCTGCTCCATATGCTTATCTAATTCCCTCTTGAAGCTGTCCATGCTTGTAGCTGCTGCCACCTCCTGTGGCAGTGAATTCCGTGTGTTAATCGTGATCTGTCGATAAGCCCCTCAGAGCCATGCTAGTCAAAGTAAATGGTGCTGGGTAGGTGAACGAATGATTTGACTCTGTGTGGTTGTTATTCTGCAAATCGCTATTTGCATTCATATTGCCATAATAATAGTTTGTCATCTGTGCATGAGATGGTAGGCTCCTTTAAATATAAAAGCTGGGAAAATGTGCACAAAAAATATACTAACTGTATTTTTTTAGAAAGTTAAATTCTTTGGTTGGGACAAGGAAGTTATACATCCAATGCATTCTCAGCAGAATTACTTCAGTAAAAGTTATTGGGCTTAGACTGTAGTAACTCTGCGTAGGATTGCACTGTCATAAAGAGTTCCCTCTCTCCCGGCTTTTTTTTTACTTGTCAAGCCAGGCCTATGCTTGTTTACTTGGAAGTAAACTAAGCCCAATAGGGCTTGTTCTTAAGTAAGCAAGCTGCATTGCGTAAGAGTGAAGTCCAAGCAGCGAATTCACTCCCAGGTGAACTCACCTCTTGGACTTCAGCGGCGTGGCTTGCAAAAGACATTTAAAGAGAACATTCCCTTTAAATGGCTTTTGCAAGCCACACCGCACACAAGTGAGTTCTAAGCAGTGAGTTCACCCAGAAGTGGGTGAACTCGTCACTTGTGCATGAACCACAGATACGAACCACACAAATCTCAGTGAAAAACATGGTGGTTCGTTGGAGGTTCATTGTCGGTGCTGGGTCATGAACTGAGTGATTTCATAATAAAATTAGGTTCGTGAGCTGGTCTGTGCCCATCCCTACACAAGACTCAGCTGGAAAAAACAATAATGCTATGGAAAGTTGAAGGCAGTAAGATAAGAGGAAGACCCAACATGAGATGGATTGACTTAATAAAGGAAGCAGTTTGCTAAACCTGAGCAAGGCTGTTAATGATAGGACATTTTGGAAGTAATTAATTCATAGGGTCGCCATCAGTAGGAAGTGACTGATGGCACATAACGCACAAGGTTTGCATTGCATTAGAGACAAAAATGTAGCAGTAATTATTTAAGAATGTTAAAAAGGACTGGCTCAAGGAACTAATGGGAAGATCCACTAAATTTAGTTTGAAGAGCAGGAAAAAATGCACTGATTAAAATTCCAAAATAACTGCTTGAAATGTTTGTTAAAAGAGGAGGTCTTTATTTCCAAACAGAACTGGATATCCTTTATTGCTTTAATAGGGTGTCTTAAGGTTGTGTGAGACCAGAAAGGCTTTCATTTGAGACTTTGTGGGACTTTCCACCCTTCTACAGTTGCCAGAATGGGGAGTGTTGAGTGGGGGGAATTTGTGCTAAAAGGTCAAGGAGATTTGCACTTGCATTGAGTTGGAAGTGGGTGGGCTTTGCTTTTATGATCAAGATACAAATGACATATTTTGACTGCCTGAAGTAAAGGTTGCTGGTATTGTGATGTAAGCTATTAGCTGAGGTCCAGATAGGACATGAGGTAGGCTTGCAATTAGCCACTTGCCTGCTTGCTGGCAGTGATTAAATTGCTTCCGGGTGAATAGGCCGGGAGGCTTAAAGCTGGGTCCTTTGTTTGTTTCCTTGACTAAGCCACATCTGGCTTATGTGTGGATGGTTGATCTAGTAACTCTTTGTCTGCAAGGCTGTCTTGAGATATTACCAAGAGCTTTTTTGAGTCTCTAGAGTACAGCATGTAAATTATGAACACGCCCAGGTTTACTGAGTTCTGGCTTTTTGGGAGACATGAGCTTTTTGGGGCCTAGTAGATAGGAAAGAGTTTATTTTTATTTCTATACTGCTCAAACTAACAGTTTGTGTAAGGGACCATATGTGGAAAGCATTTGTGAATATGTTAAGCAATTGGGAACAGTGTTATTAGGCAAATTCTGTTTTTTCCACCGTTCTGCCTTAACACATGTTTTCTTTGCCTCCCCAGTGATTTCTGGTGCCATTCATTTGACAGCATAGTGACTGGCTTGTAACCCACTGCTTCATTTAAACAGAGCCGCCAGCCAGATTGCTGAGTTTCAGAGCCATGGGTGTGCAAGGAGGGCTTTTCGATGTCAAGGAGAAGGCTCTGTGAGGAGTGTTCCTTGGAAGGCGCAGTTGAAAGGCTGCATAAATTGTAATATTCCAGGACTTCCTTTCTAGCAATTCTGTCTGTGAAGTGGGGAGACTTCTCTGAAAGTATTAGGCAGCCCTGGGACTTCCACACCTATCATTAGAAGTGGTGTGTCTGTGTGGGTGGGTGGTTTGGTGACTCTGTTATCATTAGTAGTATAATTTTATTTTGCAAAGTGAAGAATCCTCTTTTTTGCTGTCCTCCCTGGGGATGGTTGGTGTATTAATTTGCTGTATTGCCTCCTGGCTGTTCCCAGGCTGTTTTGATTCTTCATCATGGAATTTTAATGGCCTGCTGCCTCTTGGGGGGCATGCAAGGAAGAGCATCTCAGGGATTGCTTCCCTTCTTTTCACATGCCTGTAATTGCTGCTCTTTAGGAACACAAAGCATCTAATAATCATGCCTTGTCTGTTATGGCTTCTGTTTGACAATGAAACCTTTTTTTGAGGGGGGGAAAGACAAAAACAAGAAGCCAGTACTGAATTCTTCCTTGTACCACTTTCCTCCCTTAAATTTGGGACCTGTTTGGGGGGTTGCCATCTGGTTCCTTTACATGATCTGCCTTGTAGATTTGGTAGTGTAAAAAGTTCCTCATCCTGGCCACCTTAGGAGTGATTTAGACAGTCTGTGCTCCCACCTCTGGGCAATGCTTAATAGTTGCAGTATGGCCATTTGGCTTGGTAGTATGCTGTTTCTTAGAACAGAGCCAAGGGTTGCTGAGAGGAGATGCTGGGTAAGACCATGGCGCAGTTTAGGCTCAGCATGAGAGAAATACTCAAGTTATTTTAAGATGAGCCCAGATTTGCTTCCTGCTCACGCCATGGGTGAACGCCATGACAGAGAGGCTTGACTGTGCTGAGGACACCTTGTGAACCTTGAGAACATATGTGGGTGATCCCCAGCCCAAGGTATGTCTGCTTAGCCTTGGCCAGAGCCTTTTCGGCTCTGGCTCCGGCCTGGTAGAACGGTCTCCCAATTGAGATCGGGGCCTCAGAGATTATGTATTAAGTGTTGGGAATTTTGGCCACTTGCTAAAAATCAGTATATATGAGCACACATACAAGAGTCAGGCTTTCTGAGAGCACTTTAAATTGTTATATTTATGTGCTGTGAGCCACCCAGAGCCTGCTTGCAGGGTAGGGTGGGATACAGATCAAATAAAGATAAAAATATATGTTGAATCCCTGCCTTTACTTTGCTGGATTTTGACATCTGGCTGTGTTGGCTGGTTCAGTATTTGATGCTGCTGCTAGCGTCACAGTGGGGTGGAGGGAAGAAAATTAGTCACGTGGGTGGCCAAATGTTGGCAATAGATGCTATCTTTGATTCTAGCAGCCTGAGTGATAGCCACTCAGAAAATGGGAGCAGAGTCATTGTGAGAGTTGCCTGTGCAGATGTGCATGGCAGTGGTTCTGTGGTGCTGTTGAGTTATAAGAAATATGCCACTGATAGCAGAACATGGCATTGGATGTGAGCTGTTCATTACATTATAATGGGTTAATTCTTACATGCGCAGACACTGTGTTCAGTGTGGTGATTGGATGTACACCTTGCAGAGATTTCTACTTGTGATGTGTAGATCAGGTTTGGGTGCCCAGCTGGCTGGTGTTGTTTCAAAGGAGAGGAGGATCTCTGTTCTCGCTATTAATTTTGACCTTTGAAGCTATCAGAAATAGCCTCAAGGCTTAGAAAAAGTACCTTTTGTGTGATCTGTATTTGCTATGGCTGTTATACTTACAACAACAACAGCTGAGCTGAGTACTGCATAACTGCTCTTGATAGGACTTGTGAGTTGTACTGAGTATTTTCTTTTACATGAGGCAAATTCTGTATTTTGTTTGGAAGGGAGTAGAGTATTAAACACTTGTAGTAACTTACATTAGCATAGTCCACATACTTCACTTTGAAAACTGGGGGGGGGGCGGGGAGGGTAAGGTAAGACAATTGTACTGTTTTGGTAGAATATGGGCTTGGTGCAGGGGGCTAATATTCAGGTATTTAGAAAACGTTGCTCATGATATTCCTAGGTTTGATACTAGAATGTCTGTTTCTCAGCTGAGGCCCCTTTTGCTCCTGAAATTAAAGCTTCATATGATGGTGACTCTAAAACTGAATTATAATTAAACATTGCCAGCTTTTTTAGAATTCTGTTTAATTTGCAGCGTTCACTGTAATGTCTAATTCCAACTTTTCATTGTATGCATTTGGGGGAGTAATCTTATACAGCCAGCTAACTGTTCTGCAAACCTAAATGGGATGAAGCTGGTAGTCCATAAGAAGAGCAATTTTTCTTTCCCAGAAAATGGAAAGACAGTTTTTATATACTGAACAACTTCTCCACCTCTGCTTCTAGATCTTTGAGGTTAAGGTTAATAGAACATATGGATGGCCAAATGCTAAGGCACGGGGGATGGTTTTGTGCCTCCCTCAAAACCCTGGCTGGGGTAGCTGGTTCACAATACAGGAACAGGACACATATTTTGAGAGTGTGTCTAGACACCTTTGTGACATCCCTGGTATTTTGAGCAATGATGGGAAAGGGTATCTTTCAGGCTGGAGGCAGTGCATAAGTCTCTTTTGTACTCTGTTGATGTGAGCAACACCACTTGGAGAGTGGCCCTGTAGTTAGCCATGTAAGAGATTTGTATGCAACCTGATGGTACTCCGAAAATGACAAAGGGCACTCTGTATTGATCTCTGAAACATGGTCCCTCCCATGTGGAATGAGAGCATCTGCTAAGTGAGAAGCAGCATGCTAGTTTTTCTGCAGCAAGATTTGGGGAGGGATGTGAGCCTCCCAAAATGAGAACGATAGCAGGATGCTGCCGCTGACTGCTAGCTGGTCAATTGCTCCTTTAATGCATAGTGTAAGATTCCAAGAAAAAGAACTGGCACTGGCTTGCAGAAGCTGTAACCTGGTGTACAGTTCTGGCATTTTTGTGCTGCTAAGAACTCTGATTAGATTCTGTTGTAACTTGGTAGAGAGTAAGTAGGGACAGGGAAGCCTTAGCATTCTTACCTCTTCTTTTCACACATTCTTGGAAGAACTAAGAGGCCTGGGCAGCTGGAACTGAAGTTCCGTGGAGTTCAATGGTTACTATTTGTGGAAGCTGGAGTCCTGTTTTAAAAACTCAGCTCTATACTTACCCATTTTGTAGGGGAGAGGTTGGTGCAGAGTTGTTATATAAGGAACTAAAGCACATGTTTTGGTGGCTACACATGTAGGCTTGCTTTCTGCATTTATTTATCAGGATGAGAGGCAGAGGAGCAGTTAGGCAAGTGTTGCAGGCGGAGCTTGAAATGGACACCTTTACCGCCAGGTTGGATGAAACCAGTGAGAGTTCAATAAGATCCTGATTTAATAAATCAGGAGGGAAGATAATCAATAAAGGATAAACGTGAATGAAAGGTATGTTATAGGGATTTATGACCCACTGTGCCTGTATGAGCGTAAGCTAATGCCTTACTAGACCTCACTTCTTTAGCGCAGGCATCCTTCTTTATCTTGTTGAGAACTGGTATGGGGGTATCCCAGGTTCTCCTTTATTTTGTTGCAGTATAATATTGTCTGTTAAGTGGGGAAGCTAGATATTTATATTTTACAGAAGTATTGTGGGCAGGAGATGCCCCATCCATGCCAGAAATAAATCATATTTATAATGGAAATGGGAAAAATAGGTGTCTGGCATACCAACTCTGGTCTCATTGCCTTTGCTTTATGTGGCATTTTAGCAGTATTGGATTTGGGGGCAAGGGGAATAGTTCACATTTCAGTCAGTTCAGGTTATGGTGATGGTTAATAAAGCTTTGTACATATGGCAATAATGTGTGTGTGTTCTTGCATTGCCACTGCGAATATGGAAGCATTTGCAGTGGCAACAGAGTGTCCCACAGTAGTTTTCCACCGTCCAGGTCCCCTGTAGCTGTGCCAGTGGAGGGCTTTCTCAGGCTTTAAAAACTCCAGTAATTGACATAGTGCTATAGGTTAAAATTAGTAATTGTCATGTTGCTGTAGCTTAACACTACAGTGATGTAACTTACTAGGTTTTTTTAGCCTGAAAAACTCCACAGTGGGGCAGTGGAGGAGGGAAGGAGAAAGGAAAATGACACTAATGTGGGTGGGACCTGCAACAATCCACACCTTCCTATCCTATCCGTACCATACAGAGGCAGTTTGACTGCGATCTTTCCCAAAATATTGTAGTGCACCTTGTTTGGGAAAGGTCACAGCAAAATGGTGAGAAAAACAAAAGAAGATGAATAGGGGATGATATCTTTGTTTCAAACTCCCTGTGCTAGTTCAGCAACAAAACCAGAGCATAACCTCAGTGTGAAGGCAGCCTAAGTCGTGCACAGAACACAAGGGTGACACCAGGGGGAACTTGAGTTAGGAGCCATTCATCTTCATTTTGAGCTTATTGTAGGTCTGCATTGTGTAAAGAGAGAGCCAGTGTGGTCTAGATCCCCACTCTGCCATGGACGTTTGCTGGGTAACTTTGGGCTAGTCACATACTTTCAGTTTAACCCACTTCGCAGGGTTGCTGCAAGGAATAAAACAAAGGAGGGGAGAAAGATGTAAGCTGTTTTGGGTCCCCATCATATAAATGAAGTAAATAGAATTAGCATTTCAGAAATACTGTGATGCCACCAGAAATAGTTCTTGCATTAGGTGAGGTTTTGCCATGTTGAAAAAGAAGCATGTGTTCTTGCCAGAATTCAACAAGGTACAAAAATGTGTAGAACAGGGTAGATTGACTAGAACAGGGTAGATTGACTAACAGCAGTGTTCCTATTTTGCAAACCAAATACTTTTCTGAATGCATGTTAAATAGTTGCTATAACAATTAGAATGTTCTCTTGAAACTAAATGGTGCCATCTCTCCTTATATATAATTGAATAGTGGGTGCCAAAGTTCTAATTCTAAAATGCACTCCCTTAGTGTATGGCTGATGGCACTGCTCCTCAGCATATATCACCACCAATCAGAAGGCAAAGCCTGGGTCCCGCCCACACCACAACTGCTGCGACAACCTGGTCTTTTGCATATGGAAGCTGATTGGTCTTTTGCATATGGAAGCTGATTGGACTTCCACACCTCAAACTCCCCCCCCCCGCAAGGCAGTTGGAATGTCAGTTGCATATGGAATCTGCTGTATTCTTGTGGTGTGCAGGTCCCAGATTCATGTTTTAAAAGCAGACTGACACTGTTTGCCCAAAGCCAGAGCACTCTCCCAGAGCCTCTTTCTAGATCCCGTTGTATTTATTTCCACAACGGGCCTTATTTCTAGTTATGCTATAATCCAAAACCTTTGGTGATGGAGCCCATATATATTTGCACTACAGAATTTATATCTGCTTAGAGATGAAAGAGGCGGTTGTGAAACTTAATTGATTTCCATTTGGCTGTGTTTGTGCACTTGCAAGGACATTTAGCTAGATACTTGAAGACAAGGGCACAATCCAGCACAGAGTTAAATGAACTGAAATTGATGGGCTTAAATATTCTTTTTTTAAAAAAAACATTTTATTTATAACTTTTAACTTTAAAACATATAAACAGTGATGCACTTTACATGAATGAAACAGATACAATATGCTTAATGAAGAATAAACCTTGAATCAAACCAAGATAGGCCATTTAAAACATTAACTCTAACAATTATTAATAACATTGATATATACTGACCCTAATGTTTTTGCACTTATGTAGTTATAAATTGATTTGATAGGCAGGTTCAAAAGATCATTATTAAATATTCTTAGCTTGGTACCATCCTGTGTTTTCTTTTGGTGATGGCACGCAATTTTTTCTGACTGTTTCTGCACAGATGTCTGAACATTAAAAATGCTCTACAAGCTGCTTCAGCTGACTCTTCATATTCTGTTTTATTCTCATGTAAGTTGTGTGGGTGACTGCTGTGTAATATTTGAATTGCAAAGTGTTGATGCTCTTTTGTGGCTTTTTCATTAGAAAAAGTAGTGTGTTAAATGAATTTGGTAAAAGATCATTAAAGGTTGCTTGTTTTCTTTTTAAAGGGACCGTCAGCATGGTGTTCATTGCCTTAATTTTTTAATCAAAAAGGTTTGTTTCCTCCTTTTCAGGCAGACTAATCTCCATCTGGGACCTCCATGCTCAAGGGACATCAAGAGGAAGCGGAAGCCAGTAATGGCAACATCCTCCCTTTCCAGCCCAGCCTCAGGTGAGGGAGTGGGGGTTAGTATTAGAAGACAATGAGAGGAACTAGAAGAATATTGGGAAATGTTTGTCAAAACTACCATAGGGATTATCATAGGGAGTGTTGCAAGCCAGGCTGGGAACGGTTTAGGGCGCACTGTCAGAGTGTAGAGTGGGTAAGACAAGAGCACCAACTCAAGAGGTGTAGTCAAGGTCTGGTCCCAGGTTAAGCACAGAGTCAGGAGTCTAGTTTGAGAGTGAGTCCATCCAGCAAGGTCTGAGAATCCAAGAGTTATGAGCAGATTCAGGAGCAAGATGAAGGCAGAGTCAGGAAATGGTCCAAAAAGTCACAGGATAGAGACAGGATCCAATGCAGTGGTTGCAGAGTCAGAGGGATTTCAACTTGTTGCTTCCATGCCTAACAGTCTCCCTTGGCTGGTTTTTATAACCATATGCTTAAGCATCATGTTTGCAGCCAACTGCTTGGGAGTAATCCTACAACTACTCAAGCAGCTGGCGTCCGGCCAGGAGGTGTGCACTTTGTCATATCTCCTGTAGTTCATAGCCTCCTTCTGTGGCACTCTAAGGGTGTGGGTGATACTGAAGGGCTGGAAACAATCAGCTGAGTTTCACCTGTTGGATCAGGGCTGGAGGTGTCAGTGGTTCTGTGCTTGCTGTTGGCTGTGAATCCTGAGAAGCCTGCAGCTGATCTTTTTGCTTGCCAGCTTCTTCTGACTCAGAGCTGGCTACATGGGGCTCCTCTTCTCCTGAAGAGTCCTCCTAAGGAGTCCTCACTGAGCCCTGGCTGACCCACGACAGAGAGATTTCATTTGTGCCAAGAAACCTGGAAATAAAATGCTTTGAGAGAGGATTTGGGATTAGATGTAGATCACCCAGTGTCTTGCAGTGTTTCCTAGCAGTGCTTCCAGCAAAATTCAGATGATGCAGATAAATCTTCACCCCAGCTTCTTCCAAATTCTTGATTGGCTTAATAGGCAGTCATAATATGTGATAGCTGCTGACCCTTCCCTTCCCCTGGGTGGAGAGCTAGGGGTCCATGATGTCTTGTATTGGGTTTAACAGAAACAACACAAGCTGCTTTTGACTGGTCCAAACATCTGCGTGCTATTTCCTCCCTTCTCCAGTGTCAAAGGGTATTTCTTGTGTCACATCTAGGGCCAAATGACATGTTACATCTCCCATATGATCTCCATGGGGACTTGCAACAGGATGCCAGCTGCAAGTTTCCTGTGGGAACTCAATTCAGAAGTAACACGGGCCCATTTCAAATTGGGTCCATGGCACAGGGGGAGAAGAGGCCTCCTGCCTTCTCCCTGCACTGTTTTCCCTACCAGAAACAGCCCTGAGGTGGTTATTTGGCCTTGCGTAGTGGAGCTGCACATGCAACATTCAGTGCACATTCAGTGGGGCAGATAACCTCCACTGGGCTGTTTTTGGTCAGGAAAACTGCATTGGGGCATGAACCCCTGTTGCCCACACAACAATCCTGATCTAAATTGTGCCTCTGTGGCACTTTTGAATTGAGTTCCCATGGGGAGTTTGCAGCCAGCATTCTTCTGCAGGTCCCCATGGGGAGATCACATGGTAGATGTAATGTGTTACTACCTTAGCCAGCACTCTTTGCCAAAGGGCATTTGAAAGCCTGCTTCAGTAACTTCAGTGCTATAGGGAACGTATCATAACATTACTTATACCTATGTACTCCTGTTTAAAATACAATATGTTCTTGAGATTAGGGGCAATGATTCAGCAATACTGAGCTGAAAAAAATATTTTTTTCAACCAGATATAAATCTCAGTATTGTCTAAAGCTGTCTAAAATGGCTGAGCCCAAAAAATCCTGAAAATATTTGGGATTTTTTGTGGCTACCAGATAGCTGGTGTTTAGAGGGATTGCCTTCCCTTTAAACGCCTTCTAGGTGACCTCGCTGCTTTGGAGTTCACTCATGGCACAGCTTGCAAAAGGTATTTAAATGGAACGCATTCCCTTTAAAAGCCTTCCCTCCCCCATTGGAAGTAATGGAGGATGGGGGCACCTTCTTTTTGGGGCTTATAGAATTGGACCCCCTGGTCCAGTCTTTTTGAAACGGGGGGGTGGGGGGAGGCACCAGCAACTATGCTGCAAATTTGGTGCCTTTACCTCAAAAAACAGCTGCCCCCCCCAAGCCCCAGATACCCCCTAGTTAGATTCTCCATTAGAGCCTATGGGGACAATTGACTATAATGATTCCCATACGGTATAATGGGACCGAGAAAAAATCGGCAATCCCAAATATTTACCAAATCCGAATATACTATGTATACTCAAATCTGGAAAATACCAGATTTTTTTTGTACACCCCCTACTTGATGTGTCTTTTGGAAATGTTGCAAATGAATTCGTTCTGTGAAGGTTTAACCACTGATCTTTTCATGGGGTTAAAGCAAACTGGGAAATGCTTTGGAGTAATTGGCATTTGAAGAACTGCTAAATAAACCTCTTTCTACATGTTTGTAATCTGGAGCTTGGCAGCATTTTTTAGAAGTTCTGTAAGATGCAGGTAATGACCAAACATGCTCATGATGAGCCTTTATAAGGTCCAAAGTAGAAGTGGTGTGGCAGCATACTTTCTTTCTTTATGCTGAATTGATGTGTAAAGCAGGGATGGCTAAGGTGAGTGGATATAATGTACATCACAAGAGGCATATGATATGGGTAACGGGAGACCTCCTTCCTCCTTGCCTTCCCTCCTTGCAGTCTGTTGTTTCATTTTCTCCCCAGTCTGACTTGGATATTGGAACTGAGTACAGGGCAGCAAGGCTGGAGAGGGCTCAGCTCCCCTCATCTCTGCATTCCTTTTGACCTGGAAATGAAACTCTGTATCCTACCCTTGTTGCTTATAAATTTAAATGGCAAATAGGGGCCCCCCAGTCCTATCTAGGATAACTCTCAAGGAGTACATCTTTGAGCACAGGAATCTGCAAGCATCTTACTACCATCATTGTCTTTCCTGTAAAGAGTCTCAATTATCAGCTAATGGGAGCAGAGTTCAAGTTGTGGGGAAAGATTCTGTAATCCAGAACACAAAAGTGTAACCCTGTATCCTGCTTAAACCCTGTTTTAAGATTCTGAAATTGTGTTTTTCTAAAAAACAACAACAAAGTATGTAGACTTTGTAAGGGAGCAAAATATCATTCCTGATGTTTTTTGTGATGTATGGGACACTCACAACCCTAGTCACTGGATCCCCCCCCCGGTTCTTTCAGTCCTTACAAACTTGGGTGTTTCCTCTCTTGGGGTAGTTTGTGGGCTTCTGTTTTCCTTCACTGTGGGTTAGCTCCATCTGAGGAATTTAATGACAGAGAGGAGTGGATCATAATTCAGGCCCAGACTCGAGAATAGGGAGTCTGTAACCTCAGAGCCATATCCCTTCCATGCAAGACTGTTCTTCCCAAATACACCCATGGCTGAGCCCAACTGCTCTCATCTTGCTAGTTGACCAAGGTCCTGCTTCACTGAACTCTTTTTATGCAACCCGAGTGCCCCACGGAGGTGAAGGACACAGCCTGAGCTGGCTCCATCAGTCAGCAGAACAAATGGGCTTGCTCTGCCTAACATCGGGCCATCTCGGATTCCACCTCTTTTATAGAGATGAGTGATGAAGAGAGGCTCGTTCCGCTTTGCCGCTGTATTAATACACATCAGGGGCCAGCTCCCAGCACTAAATCACGCTACTGCATACATCTGTTATCGGACTCCTCACCAACGTGATGAACAAGACTGCAGATAGAGGCTTCCTCATGTCATTCTTTATAGGATTTTCCTAAAAGAATAAATAGCTCAAATCTCTGCCAACACTCTCCCCTGTCATTGTGATGAATTTAGCTTCTTTCTTAAACACGCAGCAACAAATCTTCCTCTGTCATAGAC
Source organism: Gekko japonicus (assembly GCF_001447785.1). NCBI lineage: Eukaryota > Metazoa > Chordata > Lepidosauria > Squamata > Gekkonidae > Gekko > Gekko japonicus. Next base: position 696,704 of record NW_015170887.1, read on the forward strand.
CCCTCCCCCTTCCCACCTGCAGAAAGTTTTGTTGAATTTGACTGAATTCAGATGATGATCGTCAGGCTACTCAGGATGCAGGGCTGGTATTTAGTGGCTGGAAGTGAAGGAGCAACCCTGGGTCCCTTCTGTTTGCCCAAGAACTCACATACACATCGTGCCTTTGTGATCTGGATAAATTTGAAACTCCCATCTTTCCTTGTTTTTCTACTTGTGTTCTCTGTGGGGCAGATTCACACGCAGTGATGTCACTGGCATTATTTCTTAGGGAGTGTGCTGAGTTATGGCTTGCGCGGAAGTGTTCTGTGAGAACTGAAGTCTGTCTGGCAACTTGAGACTCCTGAGATAGGGGTGGCTGCACATACACTACCCACAAGGAGGCGCTAGTTCACACAAACGGTTCTCTGGGAGTCCATCTGTAGCCCCCTGAGTTCTTGAAGCTGCCTTGTGTATGAGTGGGGTCTCACTTCTTCCTACTTGCTGCTGGGCAGCTGGCAAATGTAATAGTTTGGTTCTGGGCTGCATAAAGAGTTTACTGAGAACCAGGTTTCAGAGGGTAGATGTGTTGGTCTGCAGTGGAACAACTAGGTTTGAGTCCAGTAGCAACTTAGAGACCCAACAAGATTTGGGTGGGAGGGTATAAGCATTTGAGAGTCAGTGAAGGGAGCCTTGGCTCTCGAAAGCTTATATCCCGAAAATCTTGTTGGTCTGTAAGGTGCTGCTGGACTTGAATCTAGCTGTTTTACTGAGAATCTGGTTTGGTATTTTCATTGCTCACCTTTTATGAAGGTGAGTGGCATTCAGACCCAATTGACATGGAGTTCATATCAGCCCATGGTGTGTGTGTGTGTGTGAGAGAGAAAGAGGTTTGATGGTCTCACAGCTGGACTGCTCGGCAGCACGTTCTGGCCCTGTTCATTTTGCCTGGTTATTTCAACCGCTATCTCAGTGACTCTGTGTTGCCTCTTCTCTTCCCATCCTTTTCCTGTGTGGTAGGCAAGTGCAGAAAGTATATGCGAGTCTAGTGAACAGCTTGCAGCTCCTTTTATCCAGTGCTTATTCATTGTTGGCATAATATTTCCTCTGTATTTTTGCACAGGGTAGTCCGTTGCTTATACTGGATTCCACCTTTCTGCTAAAGTTGTTTCACTTTTTGACGAGAAACAGGAGGTATTTCTTCCTACTTCCTGTACAAACTGCAGATGGTGGTTGGGATGTGGGTGCTCTATGCAGAACCTTTCTCTTCCTCCATGCTTGCATCTCATGACTTCATTGTCTACTCTGCTCCCCTTCTATTATTTGCTGGAAAAAAATTACATCCTCTTCACAACCTTTGAAACAGAATAAAATGAGTCAGAGGAGCAAATAGACGCTGATTTTGAGATGTGCAGCCAGAATTTTGGTTACTCTGGCTCAGAAATTTGATTTTTCATTTGGTGTTGTATAAGCACAACCCTGGATATGTTGACACATAGACAAGGCTTCAGTACTGATACCAAGAATCTTTCAAAATCTGGCTTTTGGTGTTCCAGAGTTCCTTATTTCATGCGATAAGCTGGCACTGTGTCTGTGCATATATTTTCCCTCTACATCTGATGGTCTGAATAAAAAAGAAGATGCAATAATGATGTTTGTGAGTGACCTTTCTCTTCCCCTTACCAAAAACACAGGCTAGGAAGCAGACCATCTATTAGCAGAAGCCAGCTTTCAGGATGGCACTTTAAAAAACCAAATGAAATAAGTCTTGCCCTGTACAATGACTGTTGCTATTCTAATCTTCTGGAATACAGTCACCCTGGCTGAAAGTAAATATACGGGATAAGCAATGACAGCAGGGGCGGGCTTGGCAAATGAACTCTGAGCATGTAGAATTTCAGTTATGTATTTTTCTGTGACATGACTGTTCATTATACTTCTGTCTTCTCTCCTTGTTGTGGTGTTCCAGCAGCTTTATCCATCCACATAGATGCATCAGACCCTGGTCCACCAGTGACACACTCCCAGAGACACCAGAACTGACTGGACAGGCCAGAGTCCTTTCATTGGAGAAAAATACCATATCTACCCCAGACAACTCTTTTAAAATGCCATAGGAGAAAGTTCTTGACCGCTGCTAGATGGAGGCAGCTCTTCCTTTGAATAACCAGCTGGGTGTTCTGCTTGTTGGACTTCAGAGTATGTCAGTATCTTTATCAACTGCCTTGATTGACCGTAGCCATCTCTTCAATGTTAGCATGTGATGTTCACCTCTGTGAAAACTATTTGTTTGCCCCACACGTTGTTCAAATCATGTTTTAAAAATGCCTAAGTGATGCTGGGGTTTCCACATTTTCAGTTTCCTCCTGTTTCTGCGTAAGTATTTACCCTAACACCTCCTTTAACACTACGATTATTTTCCTGAAAAATGGTGTGAAGTGATACAGCTCTATAAGAAGTATTGGTAACACTGGTTCTAATGCCTTCACGGTATCACCATTTCTTATGTATGAATGGCATGAGATAGCAGCTGGAGGAAGTGGCAACCACCGGCTGACTGCCTCTGCTGGCCTCGTGTGCTAGAACTTCTCTAGGTTGCCTTCCCAGTTGAGGCTTCCTCCCAGGAGAGCTGCGTCCACCTTCTCTGTCAGCCCCACAGCTCCTACTGAGGCATGGGTCTTCAAGCTGTGCAAGTCTTCGGTAGATCTCCGGTGTAGTTGGGAGATGGTTGTCCTGCCCACAGCAGTGCCACATCACTTCCAGCTGGACCAATCATGCTATAGAGCCACCACCCAACCCCCTCCACCATATGTTATTTTTTAAAAAAATTATACCCAGGACAGTTTGTGCTATCATGCTACAGTTTTAATGGATGTATAACCGTATTGCACACTAATCTCCAACCCCAACACCTGTCAGCAGCTGCTGAAGGTGCGTACAAAATATTACTGGATATTTCAGATGTCTGTCTTTGTTGCAAAATTCTTCATCCCTTGGATGTTATCAGCTCTAGAACGTCATGTGTTCTGCAGGATAGATTCTAATTTCAGTGCTTTGCGGGGTGGGGCTGGGATAGAGCCCGTGTCTTTGGCAAGCAGAGATCTCTGATTAGCACAGAGGTTCACAGAGGATAAAACATGTTATCTGAATAGGATGGCTTGAAGTTTTGCATTGGGAACGTTCTCAAAGGCTACTTGTTGGCCCAAATTTTGAGGAAGTCGACTGGCTCAGCCTCCATCGGGAGTGACTGTTGGCTTTCTGTATATACAGCTCTAGATTTTTCCTCCCGTGTCACTGGGGCATCCTAATAATGGATTTTAATTAGGGTTCCTTTCCAATTGGCCTTGTTTTCCTGTGTTTCATGATGCACAAGTCAGTGGAACCATAAATGCACAAAATGGGCTGTCATGTGGGATGCTCTGCAATATATACTCCTTATAGCGAATGACAATGAAATGGATTACCAATCATGGCTCTTCTCTTCTGGAAGCTATTGCAAAGGCTCTGCTGAAGTATTAATCTGAAGTCCCCGTGTCGCAGTTCTAATAAATAGCCTTTTAAATACCTTGTTTCAAAGCAGTGTTCGTACAGATAGGATCACTTAATTGATCCTCTTCAAACTAAGATGCTTCCTGCAGTATAATGTCCCTCCTGGACAGTACTACACGGGAAAGGATCTACTGTGTTTTATTCTGCATTTTTGGTAGCATTATATTCATTACAGTGTAGGTCTAGGACGTGGTACCTTTTTGGTTTCTCGAGCAACCTTTCTTTTCATTGCTACCAATCTTCAGTACATGTGAGCAAAGTTTCAAAAGATATCAAATCAAAGTCAAGTTTTAGGAATCTTGACAGCCACGTACCCAAGATCTTTTTTCTAATTTTGTTTGCAGTATGTTATCTCTGTATCTTAGTAATGGCAGGGTGCTCTTCTTTATTGAATGGCCTGTTTGAACCCTCCGTCAGGTTTTAGTTCCATAAACATGCCTGGATGGCTGGTAGACAGTTAACCATTAGATCTTTGATGGGATCCCATTGGCTGTATGGCAGTTGAGATGGGAAGAGGAGCGTCCTGCTGCTCAGACTGGAGGTCCATCTAGTCCAGCATCCAGTTGGCTGCCTTGTACCTTAAAGGTATAAGGCTGGAGCAAATGGAACCACAGACCTGAACTGCTACTTGTATGCATACTCCCCCCCCCCCCAATCATGGGAAGCAAATTGAAGTTGCTTAGATGTGGATGAGAGCTTAATATGTCCGAGTTGCTTTTAAAACTGTTTTGATTTCTTTGGCCTGTAAAACACACACACACAGAGACAACATAATACGGGCATAAGAAAATGTATTAACTGTAAAAATGTTACAACCCTTTAGGCCAACATCAATTATATTGATAGATTTTGTCACATGTGATATACTCATATTATCAAATAGTGTAGAACAGCTCACTTATGCCTTATTAGTATAGTTACATTTGTGATGCCTTGCCTGTGCCTGAGCCATTAACATCAGTCTTCAGTCCTGACATAAATTATACGTAAACACTTTCTGTGCTTTTAATGACTTTAAAGTTGATGTGGAAAGTCCCTTTAATCTGTACTGAGGATGTATGTCCAGGACTTATTTAGGTTCTGTGTGAAGATTTATAAAGGGACTTGGAGAGCTGCCATTGTGTTGCTTCCAGGTTAGTCTCTTTGGTCACAGTCCACCCCCACCTCCTGGAAGATCTCCTGTGCAAGCCCTATGGAGATGAACAAGAGCAATATCTTGTGTTGTGTACAGTACTGAACACTCCTGTGCTGCATAATGGGTGACCTCAAGATCATGAAAAATTTATTATTCTGCTTTTGATTTATTTTGGGGGTACAAAATCAGTTAAAGGGATGCATGTGAAAAACTCCCTATCACTAAGCTTACTAAAGTGGTACTGAGTTGCAGTTTCACTAGTTCTTTCTTTTGATGAACTGTTCTCTTAATTTTTATCTCATTTCTCCATATGGTGTCTACAAAATATGAATCAAAAACCTAATTGTTTGAAGGAATCTGGGAAAAGGCACAAATGTATAACTTTACAGCTTCTCTTTGAAACTTTCCCTTCCTTTTAAAAGATTTATTTGTAAGAATGTAAAATGCTTCTGTTGATGTGCATAGCCACTACTATACTTACAGTAAGTCCAGTTTTCAAATAATATGAATATTTGCTTAGCATCTGAATCTTATTAGCAAGACCCAGTTTTACACATATTAAAATTCAGGACCCTGTATATAATTGCTGAGAAATACACTTGTGCGTAGTATAGATTTTCCTGAGCTACATTATATGCACTTCAGTATTCCTTTTGATTATAACTTTTATACCATGTGTTGTGACTGGAAAAAACATCATGTAATTATCTAAGTATAATCACATACAGTGTTAAAAATACTTTCAAAGGTATCTTTTCAGACTGAGAATATAAACTGGCTTTAACTCCTACTACAGGGCCAAAATCCCACACCAGCAAGTAGGAGCCCCATCTTAGCATCAAAACCAAATACCCAAACATTTCAGTGATACCTGGAGAAATACTGAGAGGTACATGAAATTGCACATCCAAATATCTGTCTGCAGTGATAAACTATGTGAAAGGATGCTACATGTGTAGAGCTTCCTGAAGCAGACTGAAAAACTTTTACACAAATGTGGGATTTGTTTGGGCTTGATTTAAATGTGATGTTGGCAGGACAGAGGAATTACACTTGCCCAGTAGCTTGTGTATCAACACATTGCCCATCATGGCTACTTACCTGGCGTGCTAACAATTGCACACAGTAGATATGAGCCTAGTTGAATGAAATTTTTGGGCACATGGGTAAGGTGTTCCGTCCCTCTGACATCCAGATTTATGGTGGCTCTTTTGTAGCAGTTGTGTGACATCTGTCTTTGCCCACATTTTGCTGTAACTTCTTTGTTTTCCCATTTAACCATCAAGTAGAAATAGAAATCTGAGCAAAACATGAAGACTTGTGCCCCTCACAACATGGTTGTCTGACTCTGTTTGCGTGTGGTGGCTACTTTCACATGGTGGTCAGTTCTTTTTATTCTGGTCTGTGGTCTGGTGTTCATTGCATACATTTTTCTGTTGTTGCACACAGTGTTTTCCAATGATATAGACAACCCCTCATGGTGAGAGCTATCCACATGGTGAACTGCCACCCATGAAACAGTTTGCCACAGGGAGTGCAGAACTGTGGATTGCACACATGTGGGGGACCTGAAATCCATTACATGTAGAGCATGAGGGTTGTAGAAAGAGAATGCCACTGCTTAATGCCCTTCAAACCCCACCCCCAACAGATGACGGTAGCTGTGGGCCAAGTCCCTGTTCCCCCCCCCGCCCCCTTGCATGTGTACTGCTGCCAAAACTTTATTTTATCATCAGTAGCATGCTGCTGGGGGAGACACCCAGTTAGCAGTGCTTGATTATATTTTTTTTAGAGATCCATTGAAGTTAATACTTTCTAGTAGAAGAATCAAGAAAATACTACATGTGTTTCATGAGCCCTTTTTAAACAATAGCCTTTTGCAGCAGAATTCAAACATTGTCACATAGATAAAGAGCCAAGGTGCCATAGGAATTTGGTTTTTGCAGGCATTATTGTGGGGTTTTGTGGTTGCAATTTTTCCTCATTGTCTTTATTTCATGACGTATGTAATATTGCAGTAGTCATATCATGACTGCAGATAGCAAGGCTATACTTAGATTCAGGTAGCAGCTTGTGTTTAGTTCTCAGTCTGGAACCATGCTTAGTGTGTAGTTCTGTGCTTGATTTTTCCTGATATATTTTAAATCATGTAGTTGCAGTGGTTGCCATTTAGTATTGAGACTGGTGTAGGCTGGAGAAGGGCTTGGGGCTATTTAAGCTTTTCTCTTTGTACTCTTTTCTGCCAAAAATCTCCCCCCATGCTGCTCTTCCTTATGCTGGGGGTGTGTGTGTGGCAGATTCAGGTACCCAAATATTTTCCCCAGCAGGTGTAAAATCTTCATTCAGGGTGGTGGGGTTTGAAAGAAAAATTGTGTAGAGAGAGAATTAAATAGCTCTTCTACCTGGCCAAGCCTTTTAAGTGCAGTCCCTGCTGCATTTTGCTAAAAATAAATTGTCTGGAGAAATAAGCGCAGAACTATGTCACAAGGCATGTAGTTCTGCTTTCACTGAGGTGGCAACCCTGAGACTAGATTGAGCTCCTTCAAACCGGGGGGGGGGTGGTGGTGTTAGTGTGGCTCAAATGATTAAATGTTCTTCCATACAAAGAATTCTTTTAACATCAAAAACTAGCATGTCAGGAAGAAAGATACTAGAGCGGTGTTCTTCCTGAACATGAAACAAAAGCCATGTTAATACCTTTTATTAGGGCCAACTAAAATGACACAAAACATTGTTCAAGCTTTTGAGCTCATCGGACCTCCTCATCAGACTAGATGTTACAAAAAAATAAAAAATGAAGGGGGGGGAAGGAGATTTTCTAGGTCATGATGTTAAAGGTCTGTCTTGTCAGCCTTTTGTGATAGACATTGGCAGGCTCACAGACTCGTTTAATTACTATGTTAGATGACTACACTTGCATTAAGAACATAAGAACATAAGAGATGCCAATGTTGGATCAGGCCAAAGGCCCATCCAGTCCAACACTCTGTGTCACACGGTGGCCAGAAATACCAGGTGCCATCAGGAGGTCCACCAGTGGGGCCAGGACATTAGAAGCCCTCCCACTGTTGACCCCCCCCCCCATTGTGGGTAGAAGCAGCACAGGTGTTCTTCCTGACATGCTAATATTGTGTGATGAGGAAGCTTTCTATATGGAAGGATGTTCAGTTGTGTCGGGAACTGCTTACAGTCTGAAGTAGTATGGTACAAGTTTGCCACTTCTGTGAGTGTTAGGCCTGCTTGCAAACTTTTTCTAAGCTCTCGTTCTCTGAAATCCATGAAGCTACTCCTATCTGTAAGTTCTGTGGAAGTTTACTAAAAGTGGCAGCTATTCTGAGCATGGGCACCTCTGATGTTTGAGGAACCCTGTGCCACATCAGTAATTGTAACAAACGCTTCCACGGGAGTTTAACTCATCATAATCTCTGCAAGGCTTTTCCTGTCTCCACATGCAAGCCTCTTGCAGGTCAGTCAAGTGTTGATCTTGGACTCTTGAGAGCTTTGCAGGCTCCTTTTGAGGCAAGTGTTATATGCTGTGTTGTGACTCTGGAATTTTATTTTTTAAATATTGTTTAGAAAGCAGCGTGCTTAATATGTTAAATAAAGGTTTTCTGCTAACTATGGGATGGATTTGTTTTATTTCTTTCTGTGTCCAGATGCCATCTTCTCCTAGAAGGAGTTGTACTGTGCCATCAGTGTAGGGGAAAATAATACCTTTGGGGCTTAAGGAATATACTTAACATGAAGGTTTGATAGGTACTACTGTCATAGATTTGGGCTACCAGAAAGCAGCCATGAAGAGAGAGGGGAAGAAAAACTAAACTAACCAAGCAAAAACTTCCAAAAGAAATTTAGAGAACTGGTAAAGGGCCAAAAGTTAAAAACATCAATAGGTATGGACAAAAATACATGTGTTTATTCCAAAAGCATATCAAAACCTTGTAGGGGCCCAAATAAAGCCTCATAAAATAATCAATAAAGCCTCATAAAATAATCAAAGTGACAAATGCACAAAAGGGAACCATATATGACCTGACGCGTTTTGGCCCACAAGAGCCTTCTTCAGAGATCAAATAGTACAGAATACAACACGCAACAAAGCCCCTGTTATAATTGTAAGGCAGTAAATAACTGATAAAGGACCAAAAATGGAATGTTGCAATCTGGAATTGAATGACATGATGCACAATTTTTTAATCTGGCCTTGTGTCAGAAGCAATTACATATATTGGAGATGGCGATATTGCCAATATGTACCTTCCAGTTTAGGTCCTAAGAATACAAGTAAAATTGCCTTATCATGGCCAATGTAACATCAATATGTAACTGTGCAGATAGATATCAGGAACCAGAAAGCAGAACATGGATTGACATAGCCTCTGTTGACTGAGGAATCAGACATTCCACTTCTTGTAAGAGTTACCAACCTCAAGGTGGGGCCTGAGATTCTCCCAGAACTACAACCGATACTCAGGTTACAAAAACCCTCTGGAGGAAGCAGCAGCTTTGCACTGTACGGTATCGCAGTCCCTCTGACCTCCCTCTCCATATTCTGCCCTGCCCAGGCACCACCTCTGGATCTGGAGGAAGAGGATGTGACTGTAAGTCACTTTGTGAATCCTTAGGATAGAGACAAGTGGGGTATAAAAACCTACTCTTCTTCATCTCCTAGAACTTCCCAAGCCACAGTTCTCAACTCTACCCAGATCTGCTCACACCATGCCTGACACACCTCCATCTGCCTATGAAATAGTAATCTTTATTGTGGTTGTAAACTCAGGTGATCCAGTTATGCACAGGTGCTATGCTATTCTTAGTATATGTTCCAACTTCCAAGCATGTATTTGCAAGTCCATTTGCAAAATAGCCAGTTGTTATCACCATACATTAGATGCTGGGGAGGAGATTAAGCAAATACTGACTTATCTAAAACCAAGTACAGATCATGGAACTGAAGAGAGCTTCCTAGTTAGAAATGTGAAGATCCAGAAAAAGACTGGAAAAGTTTGGTGGAAAACTTTTTTTTTTCTGAGGCTTTTGTTTTCCAGTTTTTCCCAACAGAATAACTGGAAATTTTGGGGAGCTCTGAAAACACACACCCTGTTTTGCAATATTTTCTCTTTTGGAATAAAATGATTTGTAAGACCAAGGCTCTACTCACTCAAAATGTAAGATTTTTGTGTAAGAAAAATCTATGGAATTAAGTAATTCCTGTTTATACTGAGAAATAACCAACATATTTCCAGGGATATTTTCACTGTTTAAATGTGACACATTTTGTCCATGAATAATACACTATAGTTTTCATTATAATGGACTGCTGAGAGTGTTAAAGTTTAAATTGATATATTTAGGTACTTTGGTAGTCTGTGACTTTAGGAAACTGCTTCTGTCCAATTAGTAATAATACAATAAAGTGCCATCACATTGCAACTGGTTTATAGTGACCCCCATGAAGTTCCACCTCAAGGCAAGAGTTGAGCTGAGGTGGTTTACCATTGCCTTCCTTTGCTTCTTACTCTTCCTCAGTGGTGTCCCATGCACGTATTTACCACGGCTAATCCTGTTTTGCTTCTAAACTCTGATAAACTCGGTCTAACCTGGGTTATTTAGACTGCTGTCCAATTAATATGCTCTTTTTCAATTAATATGCTCTCGTTTGCTACAATACTTGTTCCTGTTTTCAATCCTCCCCCTCAGATGGTGAAAACAATATGCAAAGGTGGCACATTATATAGCACTTTACAGCTCTTTCTCAAGTATTGGGCATATTTGCAATTTTACTTGAAGAAAATGAAGGTGTTTATAAATTCTCTAAATATGACCAATAGTACAATTTTATATGCTAAGTTATGCATCATATATTAATAGTAGAATAGTTTTAGGGTTGATAAGAAAGCAAGTACTGCGTATATTTCAGTGTTCTCCTAATTTTGGGAGGGGGTATGACTTCAGCATTTCCACAAATTATACATCTCCTTTCCAGGTTCACAGATGTTTGTACATTTTATATGCAAATAAAACCTCAGTAACCCTTTTCCCATTGTAGAAGCGAAACTGTGATATTGGAAAGACAGCTATGCAGTATAGCCACGGATTTTGTAAGAGTCTGTTCTTATACTGTAACAAGTCAGGATACTACACATACAATATTTACAGAAATAAGTGTGAATCAGCCTATCTGGCATGCCTCAGAGGTGCTGACAAACCTGGGGCTGTTTTGTTCATGAGCTTCTAGGATCCTTGGGTCCACATTCTCCCTAGACCTCTTCCAATCACATATGGCAATCTAATGAAAAATGTCCACGTTTACTGCAAACTGTAGCTTTCCATTACATGAGAGTCATAAACCATGGTGTTCTCTCTTACCCCGTACCCAGCACTCTAAGCTCTGGTTTGGAAATCTGATTTCCAAGGAAGGGATCAAACCAAAACCTATGGTTTGGATACAATGACTAGCAATGTTTTCCTATTAATTGACTTGGAAATCTTTAGCAACCTATCTTGTGGGGGCGGGGCAGAGTGAGCAAATGAGCCAGAAGATCCCACAGGTACATTAGTGTAACAGCAGGTTATGCCTGTGTGAGTGGGTTCGTGATGAGTAAGCTTGCAAGTTTTCTTGGTAAGCATTTGAGGGGAAATTGTTTTCTGAGTGTCTCTTTCTGGGTTGTTATGTTTGTACAGGTCTGCTGATGGGATTTTGTACGTACACCTTATCTTATTGCCCTTTGGCTATTGTAGTTTCCAGCAGGGGCAGAGAGCAAATCTGGAAATTCAAATCCCAACTCCCCAAAGTAACACTTGAGATAGTGTCTTGTGCAGTCTGTGCTCTGAGCCATTGCCACGGCTGCTACTACAGGCCAGCAGGTAGGAGGTAGGTTTTTGGGGAAAGTAGCTCAGACCCAGACTCCATCAGCTGTGGTGTAGCAAGAGTCTTGGAGAGTGGAGAGAGAGCTTCCCCCCCCCACACCACTCTTGCCTTGCTGTCACAGTGTGCCTGCCTTTCTATCCCCTCCTTCCTAACCCACCCCCTTTTCTGTTGCTGCTGCTGCAATCTCCCCCTTCCTCCTCCTGTGGCAGCCAGTGTTCCCTGTAAGTTGAGTTAGTGTGAGCTAGCTCACAGTTTTTAAGCCTCTGGCTCACACATTTTTGTCTTAGCTCAGGGAGGATGGCTCCAGAGCAACTAATTTATGCAGTAGCCAAATCACTCACTCACAACTTTAGTGCCAGGAGCTCACAAAGTAGAATTTTTGCTCACAAGACTCCACACCTTAGAGGGAACATTGGTGGCAGCCTCCTCTCCTGCTGCTGTACACAGCAGCATGGCTTACAGGGTTGCTATTCAATCCTGATAATGGCAGCAGGGGCAACATTATATTGTAAGATCTCCTTTTTCCACCTTAATTTTCATGTTCCCCTCCCCCCCTCTTTTTTAATGGTTTCTCTGGGTTTGCTACAAAAATCCCCCTTCTCTGTACATGGTCCCATTATGTGGATTTTTTGATCCACGTTCTGGAGCGCTGTTCAGAAACAGACACACTGATTAACCAACAAGGATGTTTCTTGCTCGTTCCAGTGCAAAGCCCTTTCCAGTAAAAAAGTGAGGTAGGTGGATCAAGACCTTGAGTTGTAACTCTATAGAATCACCTGCTATCTGAGACCTGACCTGTGCAGATAATAAACACATTTTTCTCCAGCTTATTTTTAAAGCTGATAAGTATTTCACTGTATTGTTCTGAGGACAGAAGTATCCTTGGGGCACACACAGCTTGCTGTGAGCACTTTCTAAGGTGGCTGTCCGGGATGATTGTTCTCTTGCCTTAAACAGGTCCCCCCCCCCCCGCTTTTTTTTTTTTTCCTTAATTTTTGTCTTTCCCCAACCGAAGACCTTTGCTCTCAGATTCATATGTTAGCATATTTTGTATACCACTTACTGATTGACTGAATTTTATAATCTATTTATAATCCACCTTGGCTCCCAGTGAGGAAGGCAGACTATAAATGAAAATAACAATAATGGGGGAAATGTGTGGATCTATAAAAAAACATTTTATCAAAATAGGGGGTCCTTGGGTGCTGAAGTTTGCGAATCACTGGTATAAATGTTTAGGAACTAATTTAGGTTGCTTTACAGAATTTGGGCTTGTGTTCAGAGGTGGTTGCTTACTGCCTGCTAAATCAGACCTGAGGCTGAAAGTTGACACAAGTTAGCTGATAACTGTCTTGCTTGCAGCTCTGGGAAGGACTTACTGCGAGTGAAGATATACAAATTAAGCAAATGGATCCCCCCCCCCTTGGCACCGGATGCCGCCTCTTGCCATTCCCTTTCCCCATTTCCCCGTGATAGAGGGTGGAAGCATTAACTTGGAATAATCAATGCAACTTCCTGGAGTGCCTGCTGTGTAAAAGGCTTGTCATGTTTCTTCATTTAGTGGAACAGATGGGGGCTTGTTGTCAGGAGGCCGGGGTTATTCCTCCTGCAGATAGATGCTCCAACTTACAAAGTGTGTCCCACAAGTTAATTGGTCACAAACTATCTGTGAGCAAATTTTCTCTTTTGTGGAAAGTTCGGGGACTCAGGAGTCAAGTATTTGAGAGTGGTTAGTGCTGCCAAGAATGCAGGCTGCTAAGGCAGAGTTTTTTCTAGTGTACTGTCCCCAGTTGAGAATTTTCTTTGATACCAAGGGCTTATTAGTATGTAACTTTACAAAGTTGAAATGACTTTCTAAAGCACTAGGACTGTGTTTGCCAAGGTTGCTCTGTATCTTGGAATCCCTTTGTGCAGTGCCCATCCACTGGAGAGCACTGCTCACAGAATGAAAATTGATAAACAATGATCTGCTCACATTAAGACCTGTATGTGAGTACGCAGTAAAACACAAAACATAATACCAAGTGTGAATAGTACTAGGAGAATCCACATTGCTATGAGAAATCGTCATGGAAGAACTATCTGCAGTAGCTGTACCTAATTTTTGCAAATGCATAACCCTAAAGGGGCAAAAACAGATAAGGCTCTTAAGAAATCATTACAACATTGCATGAACTTAATTTCATTCTTTTAAAAAAAATATCTCAAAGCCAGGGCAGAACCTCCAAAACAGATGAAGCCACATTAAAAGATTGTCTGATATGTTAGGGAGTAGTCAACCTGAGCCCAGTCATTAGCTACCTGAGAATAAAGTAGTGGTTCCAAGAATACTGCAGTCCCAAGTATCCTCCTCCCATGCTGTCCTAGCTGGGTCGATTGGAAACTTCCAGCAGTAGTGCCTCTGCAGCCTGCCTTGGCATCACTGGTATCTGCCAATTTGGTATCCAAGTGGCTGATTAGATGGTGAACTGGCCTTGCCTCTGTCACCCTCCACATGCTGGGATTCTGCACCACCATCTCTATGGATGTCCTAGACAGTGGTTCTCAACCTTTCTTGTATTACACCCTTACATATGTTACATACATGTATTGGTGAATCACTCCATTTTAAAAACCTGCATGCTACCATGACAGAAACCAAAAGCCCACTTTTCGATGTGTACAGACATTCCGTTGATACATTTATCTTTTACAGTAAATGCTATGGGCATAACAATTGCAGAAGCCTACTGGATAATCCCTGGCAGGTAAGGTCAGTAGGAAGTGGCTCATCAAAGACACTTGCTGATGGGCAGGTGGAATTGGGTATTAGGAGAAATACCAAGTGTCCAGGGTTGCTACTAGGATGCCAAAAGGTCACTGATGGATAATTCATGGCAAGTAGGGTTAAGGACATAAGAAGAGCCATGGTGGATTAGACCAAAGGCCCATCTAGTTCAGTATCCTGTTCACACAATGGCCAAGCAGCTGCCTCTGGGAAGCCCACAAGGAGGATGACTGCAACTGTGTTCCCCAAGCAAGAGATATAGAGTGGCATAGTGCCTCTGATCACTGGAGGGAGTAGCTTTCCATCATGACAAGTAGCTATTGATTGGTAGGATTGGCAGAAGACTTGCAGGTGGACACATGGGGATGGACAGTGAGCAAATTCATAGTAATTGTTATGAAAACCTTACGTCACACAGGTGGTATGTGTATCACTGACCAAGAACCGCTGTCCTTGATAATCTTTCTCATTCTGTATGAACAAATGAGCTGTGCGTGCGGGGAGGGCGGGGTATAAATGAAATGAAATGAAATAAAAAAACGCAAAAAGGAACTGCACAAAAATTGCAGTTAAATATATGAAACTGTCTTGTACTGAATTGGACTATTGGTTCATCTGATTTACTGTTGTCTAGTCAGACTGGTTGTGGCTCTCCAGGGTGTTACACAGAGAAAAGTCTTTCACAATATTACTGCATTGAGTCCAAGGAGATAAGGTGGGATAGAAATATTTTAAATAAAGAAATATGTGCTACAAGAGATCCCTTAACTGAAGCAGAAATTGAACCAGGGACCTTCTGCATACAAAACAATTGCTCTACCACTAAACCATGACTCCTCCCCTGGTGGTGGCAGTTGAAGTATGTTTTACATCTGTGCCTTCTCTCCTTTGTGAGGTCTGATGCTGAGCTCAGATGCTTGGGCCAATTCAATTGGGAGACCTCTGTATTCTTGCCTTGTTGTTAAGGCTGCCATCATGTAGGACCACTGAATTTCCACCACCGCTTGATATCCAGCTTTTACTACATGGGACATTTCTCAGGTTGAGGGAAATGGTGCCCCTTTTTGTGTGAACCACTGAAGGTGGACAGAGTTAGTATCTCTCCACTTCTATTTAAATACTAGGATGAAGCAGGCAAAATTGTTGAAGTTCATCAGATGTTGAGTGGAAATCCACTACTGATTAGTGAGCTAAATCCTGCTCTTGGGATAAACACCCTGTTCTATTCTGATTCCTCTATCTTGGGAAAGAAATTAGGGGGTTGGCTTTTGCAGGTCCTGCTTTTCTTTTTCTCATCCTTCCAGCCCCTTCCATAATCGCTCTTCTTCCTACCAGTCTGGTCTGGCTGTTTAAAAGGCAATCATTGTCAGCATTTGTCATTAAGCTTTTTTTCATTTTTATTTATATAAAAAAGGAGAGAATGGCAGAGAAAGCAGAAAGCAATGGTAACAGCGGGACAATTGCAGATGAATAATGAAAGGATTCATCACAGCTATACCAGGATATATATATTTTTTGCAGCCAAGCGAGACGGATTCCCATCACAGCTCGGGAACTCGTTCCATGCAGCCACTCATCTTTCATGCTGAAGGGGAAGGGAAAGGTGGAGACAGTATCATTATGGATATAACTGGGCTCCGAAGTGACTGGTCAAGGTTGCTGCCTCACTCACGACAAAGGTGCTTATGGGAATGGAATTCTGTATGCACGCCACGGTGTTGTTTGGCGGCTGTCCTTTTCTCCATGAAAATGTTCTGGTTTATTTGTGGAGAGCATTTATTGCCAGCATAAACCCCTTCTTGGAAATTTGGTAGAGAAGTAAGATTGTATAGGACAAGGAGAAGAACAAAAATAAAATGCCATAGTATTTTATTTATTTACAAAATTTATACCCTGCCTTTCTGCCTTCATCATGGCCACCAAGGAAATGAGCCACAGTATCCTACCAAAATGGGTTTTGCTTATGAACTATCATGTCTCAAACCCCATAATTTCAATTTTCCAGTAATAATAATAATAATAATAATAATAATAATGGGGGGAAATCAAGCAAGACAAATCTCAGTTTTTCTCCAGGCAGGGAAGTTCTTACATAAGAATGAAGTGGGGTGGAGCTGAGCAGATGGTCTTCCTCAGCCCCAATGGCTAGAATACTCTTGAATTTGAATGCATATATATGCTGGGATTAGAAACTCTCTTGCATGAGCCAGGGACACTGGAGTTCACACAAGGATGTGTGCATGTGTGTTTCCGTCCTCTCCCCAGCTGCCATCCCAGAAGGTTCCCCAGTTCTCAACAGTGCCTTTCAAGGGGAGTGTAGGGGCTGCGGGGGCTGCGGGGCTGGGGCTGGGGAGCAGGAACTCTGCTTGCAGTTGCTTTAATGTAAGTGGCAGCCCCATATCCAAAAAATGTTTGTTAGGGGGGCACCAACTGGGGAGGGTGGAGTTGGGGGAAGGGAGGGGAAGGGCCGACCAGAACCTCTCCTCATCTGGAATCGGCTGGTGGCATCTCTAGCCTTTTTTTTTTTAAGCCTCTTTTCACTTCCTGACTCCAGGGTGCTGTGGAGGTCAACGAGTCAGTCAGTCTCTCTCTCTTGGGCTGCTCTTCCCCCTCCTCTGCTCCAGTTAAAGTTGCTGTCCTGGTGGGAGGAGGACAAAGCAAAAGAAGAAAAGCCCATGCTGAAGAATCCTCCAACTACATGTGGGAGACTGGCAGGCCCATTGGCTGCCCTTTCTCAGGGGCTGCCTGCTGCTGCCTTTCTTAAGCAGAAAATGCACCACCTGTCAGCCTCGCCAATGGCAGGAGTCCATGGCTAATCAGTGTGGGCTCCCTTCAGACCCACTGCTGCTGGCCTTCCCCGGCTCCTGAGAGAAAGCAAGAGGCATAGGAGGAAGACTAACAGGAGTGAAGGGTTTGGCTTGGTGGAGAGTTGTGCCTTCCAAGCTCTCCCTGGCTTCTTGTGATCAAATGGCAGGTTGCTCAAGACAAAAGACTTGGTCAACAGGTGCTTCAGAGGGGGGAGGGGGAGGCATGGCTGTTTGGGTGTGTGTGCCGGGCACTTGAGGCCACTCCCGTTGGTACGGGTCTGGCTAAGCAGTCTATTTGTGGTTAGATGGGGAAGGGGATAGCATTTCCAGTAGCTAAGAAGTACTCTCATTCCAGTTGTTGGGGCAACAGGTATGACATGCCATTTGGTAGGTCAGAATGTTGAATTTCCCCCAACCCCTCCTTAAAAACCTTTTGGTTTCTTCAGTTTGATGATGATGTGTTCACAGATAACTTGATGCTGGAAATTATTGTTTGGACATACAATTCAGTTCTGTTTTATGGAATGTATGAACATTCTTGGCCATCATCACTTTTCAGGAACTTCTCTCTCGGGTTACTGCTGAGATGCTGGATTTTGCACATAACCAGTTTCAAAGGCATCTTATTGGAATTATACATTTGTTTGAGATTATTTATCTAATGCATATTCCAGTTTTAATTACTATTGTAAATATTATCTCAATGGGTAAATGGCAGATCAATATACAAACATGAAGGGATGTGGTAACCAAGTAGTTTGAGCTTAACTACTAGTATTTATTGAAGTAATTTCTATGCCACCCCTCCAGAGAATTTGCTTGAGGCATTTTACAAAATCAAACATAATCACTGCATAAAGCCATAAAAATGATTAGCAATTAAAAAACCACCCAGAAAAACAGCACAAAACACTGGATAGTTTTAAAAGAATCTTATAAAACAGCACAGGCTAGAAGCAGTCCATAAAAATGATGTTGAAAGTTTTGTTGTTCAGTCGCACAGTCGAGTCCAACTTTTCATGACACCATGCCAGGCCCTCCTGTCCTTCATCATCCTCCGGAGTTTGCTCAACTTCATGTTCATTGCATCGATAACACTGTCTAACCATCTCATCCTTTGCCGTCCCATTCTTCATTTACCTTCAATCTTTCCAGCATCAGGGTCTTCTCCAGTGAGTGCTCCCTTCTTGTTTGGTGGCCAAAGTATTTGAGTTTCAGCTTCAGTATCTTGCCTTCCAGGGAACAGTCAGGGTTGATTTCTTTTAGGATTGACTGATTTGATCTCCTTGCCATCCAAGGGACTCTCAAGAGTCTTCTCCAGCACCATAATTTGAAAGCATCTATTCTTCGGTGCTTGGCCTTCCTTATAGTCCAACTCTCACAGCCATAGATTCCTACTGGAAATACCATTGCTTTGACCATACGGACTTTTGTTGGCAGGGTGATGTCTCTACTTTTTATTATGCTGTTTAGGTTCGCCATCGCTTTCCTCCCAAGGAGCAGGCGTCTTTTAATTTCATGGCTGCTCTCACAGTCTGGGATCCCAGGAACATGAATTCTGCCACTGCTTCCATGACTTCCCCTTCTATTTGCCAAGGAGTGATGGGGCCAGATGCCATGATCTTAGTTTTTTTGATGTTGAGTTTCAATCCAACTTTTGTGCTCTCCTTTTCCACTTTCAGCAAGAGGCTCTTTAGGTCCTCTTCACTTTCTGCCATTAGAGTGGTGTCATCTGCAATATCTGAGGTTGTTAATTCCGGATTGTGATTCATCCAGGCCGGCATTTCGCATGATGTAGTCTGCATATACATTAAATAAGCAGGATGACAATATACATCCTTGTCGTACTCCTTTTCCTATGATAAACCAATCAGCTGTTCCATATCTGGTTCTAACTGTCACTTCTTGACCCTTATATGGGTTTCTAAAGAGAGAAGTGAGGTGGTCTGGTACTCCCATGTCTTTAAGGACTTGCCATAGCTTGTTGTGATCCGCACAATCAAAGGTAAATAAATAAATAATAAATGCCTACATAAAAACAAACATTTTTGCCTGCTGTCTAAAAGAGAGTAGGATAAGTGGCAGGCCTCAAGGAGAAGGGCATTCCTCAGGCAAGCTGGCAGCCTGCCACTGCTCTTGTTGCCAGCCACCTCACTTCTGAAAGTGGCCCAGTGATAGGAGGGCTTGTGAGAAGGATCTTAGCTGTCAGGCTAGACAGTATGAGAGAGGGAGGTCTTTCAAATACTTTGGCCCTAAACCGTTTACAGCCATATAATTTAGAACCAGCAATTCAAATTGTGCCCTGAAACAGATAGTTCGCTAGGGTTGCCAACCTCCAGGTGGGGTCTGAAGATCTGCCGCTGTTACAGCTGTTCTCCCAATCAGCTTCCCTGTAGAAAATGGCTGCTTTGGAGGGTGGACTCTATGGCACTATACCCCATTGAAGCCCCTTCCCTCCCAAAACCCTTCCCTCCTCAGGCTCCACCCCCAAAATCTCCAGGTATTTCCCAACCCAGAGCTGGCAACCCTAAAAGACAGCCAATATAGATCTTTTAGCATAGGAATGATACAATCTCTGTATCCCACCTCTTGACAATAGGCTGGCTGCTGCATTTTGGACAAGCTGAAGTTTCCTGACCATTTTCAAAGCCAGCCCCACACAGAGAGCATTATAGTAATCTGTAAGCCGGATATGATCACAACATGGATCACTGTGACCAAATCATGCTTTTTGAGGAATGGCTGTTGCTGGAAGATCAGCCAAAGCTAGTGCTGCCAGGCTTCTTGCCAGTGAGAGGCCTGGGGTTATCAACCCCCCCCCCCCGGGGGGGGGGGGGCCCCTGCCCCCAGGCCCTGCCCCCCAGATGCTGATCAGCTGGCTGGCAGGGGACTTACCTGGAGAAAGAGAAAGGCCCAGGCCTTGTCACTGGCTTTGCACAGGAAGTGATGTCCTCACACCAGCAACATCCAGGTGATGCTCTGGTATTTGGGAAAAACTCAGTGGTAGAAGTCAGTTTTACCATATAGTTTTTGCCCAAATGCCAGAGCGTCTCCTGGACAGGCACAGATCAGGAGTCTCAATGCGTGGATGAGACGATGGTGTAGGGGGGAAGGATTCAAGTTTGTTAGGCATTGGGATGCTTTTTGGAACAAGAGGGAGCTCCACTTGTACCAAGAAGGAACCAGGCTGCTGGCACTTAAAATCAAAAAGGTGGCAGAGCAGTTTTTAAACTGAATATTGGGGGGAAAGTCAACAGGAGATGAAAAGTCTGTGGTTTGGGATGGCTCATCTCATAGAGATGAAGAGGTAGCTGTTATTTCTTTACAAGGAAAAGGATTAGAATTGTCCTCTGAGACTGTGGCTAATGATATGGACTGCCTGGCAGCAAGAGGAAGGTTGTGGGTTTAACATGCATGGGAAACTATAGGTGTTTATACACAAATGCTAGGAGTGTCCGAGGTAAAATCATGGAATTGGAATGCTTGGTGTTGGGGGGCGGGGATAGACATTGTGGGTATTTCAGAAACTTGGTGGGATGAGGAAAATCAGTGGGATACGGTGATTCCTGGTTATAAATTATATCGGAAGGATAGGGGGGAAGGGTTGGAGGTGGGGTGGCTCTGTATGTCAGAGAGGGTATACAGTCCAGTAAGATTGAGAGGGTAAGTGAATTGGATTTGCTTCTAGAAATGCTATGGGTTGAAATAGTGAACCCAAAAGAAAGCTTAACACTGGGAGCTTGTTATCACCGACCAGATCAAAAGATAGAGGAGGATTACAAAATGATGAATGAATTAAAGATAGCGGCTAGATTAAATAACTCTGCCATAACAGGTGATTTTAACTACCCACACATTGATTGGGTCAATATGTGTACTAATCGGGAAAAAGAGACTGAGTTTCTAGACACTCTCAATGACTGTGCTATGGAGCAGATGGTCACAGAACCTACCAGGGAAGAGGCGATCCTAGATTCGGTCCTAAGTAACGCCCAAGACCTGGTGAGAGATGTAAAAGTGATTGCACCGCTTGGGAACAGTGACCATAATGTTATTGAGTTTAACATTTGTATAAATAGGGAGTTGTCCAAAAAGACTCATACCACCACTTTTAACTTTAAAAGGGGTAACTTCTCTGATATGAGGGGACATGTGAGGAGGAAACTGAAAGGAAAAGTAGAAAGGGTCAAAACCATTGGGGAAGCTTGGAGACTATTTAAAACTACAATCCTAGAAGCTCAGAAAAAATATATACTGCGGAAAGGCATAAATAGGTATAGAATAAAAACCTTCATGGTTAACAAAGTAAGTAATGGAAGCTGTAAAAGGTAAGAAGGATTCCTTTAAGTGGTGGAAAGCTAATCTCAGTGAGGCTGATAAAATGGAACACAGGCTGTGGCAAATAAAATGCAAGTCTGTGATCAGGCCGGCAAAAAGGGAATATGAGGAGCATATAGCGAAAAACATAAAGACCAACAGTAAAACTTTCTTCAAATACATTAGATGTAGGAAACCAGCCAGGGAGGCAGTGGGGCCCTTGGATGACCAAGGGGTAAAAGGAGTACTGAAGGATGATAGGCAGGTGCATTTTTTGCTTTTGTCTTCACTGTGGAAGATGAGAAATGCTTGCCCACTCCAGAACCGCTGATTTTGGGAGGGGTGTTGAAAGACCTGAGTCAGATTGAGTTGCCCAGAGAAGTGGTCCTACGACTGATAGACAACTTAAAAACTCATAAATCACCAGGCCCAGATGGCATACATCCTAGAGTTCTGAAAGAACTCAAAGGTGAACTTGTGGATCTCTTGACAAAAATATGTAATCTTTCCTTAAAATCTGCCTCCATTCCTGAGGACTGGAAGGTAGCTAATGTCACTCCCATCTTTAAAAAGGGTTCCAGAGGAGATCCGGGAAATTAAAGGCCAGTCAGTCTGACATCAATACCGGGTAAATTGGTGGAAACCATTATTAAGGAAAGAATTAGTAGGCACATTGATGAACAAAAACTATTGAGGCAGACTCAGCATGGGTTCTGTAAGGGAAGATCTTGTCTCACTAACCTGTTAATGTTTTTTGAGGGAGTGAACAAACATACAGACAAGGGGAACCCAATAGATGTTGTTTACCTTGGCTTCCAGAAAGTTTTTGATAAAGTTCCTTATCAAAGGCTGAGCTGTCAGGTTACAACAGATAAAAGGAAGTACTTCTTCACCCAAAGAGTGATTAACACATGGAATTAACTGCCACAGGAGTGGAGCATGGACAGCTTCAAGAGGGAATTCGATAAGCTTCTTTTTCTTCAGGTAAATCCCCCCCCATCCTCTGCTGGTTGCCAGGAGGGACCTGGGAAGCCTAGAGAGGCCTCCTGCCAGAAACCCTAGTTGCCTGCCACTGCTCCGAGTGGCAGCAGGAGAAAAATAAATAAGGTGTATGAAGTGCTGCTATGAAATTACCTGAAACTCTATGGTTTTACCATAGAGTTTCTGGAAACTCCTAGAGCTACCCTACATTACTTCTGGGGTTTCCTGGAAGTAACATACCCTATATTACTTCTGGGTTTCCCCTGAAAGTGACATAGTGGAGCAAATGATGTCACAGCTCTCCCATGTGCATGCCCCACACCCTCCTGCAGGTTGCCAGGTATGGCCTAGCAATCCAAGCTAAAGCTCATAAAAAGACCTATATACCATAGAGGGAACTGGAGCCTCCAGCTATGGGCCAGGATCCAGAAATCCTGAATGTCTTGGGTTTCATTTGTTTTTTAGTTTCTGTTCAGGTATGAATGACAGCCATACAGTTGTGGCTCTCCTTGTAAATAACTGAGATTACATCTCCAGCATTATGAGGTAGTTCTTCTCAGGGGCCATTTCGTAGAAAAAGAGCTGCAGGAGCTCATTAGCATACCTAATAAGCTATTAGCATAATATCTCATTAGCATATGCCACTCCTCCTGACATCACTGGAAGTGATGTCAGAAGGGGAAGCAAAAAGGGGGGGAGGCATCTTCAAAAGCCTCCCCTTCCCTTCCCCAGCCAGCCTTCCCTTCCCCAGCCAGCCTGCCGATTATTGTCACACAGGAGAACAAGATGGATATCACTCTTTCCTGCATTGAATGGTTACTGCAGATATTTCCTGGTGTGCAATCTTTTTTTCTGTCTCAATCCAATCCATCATCAGTACTGAAGAAATTATTTGAAAATGCCTTAGCAGAGGCGTATCTGTGGCACTTATATTCCTTAATAGCAATATTCCATACAAAAATCCAGGAAATAGAGAAGAAACTCAATTTTGGAGGTTTTTAGTGTACTGCAGTCAGTTTGTCAAATGTTGCAACATTTGCAATTGAATTGAAACACTCTTCCATTCATTGAAAACAAACGAGATCCTAAGCAAAGGAATGAAAGATAGATTGGAGAAAGAAGTTGGCCTGTTTATGGAAGAAGCTTCTTACGTACAAAGTGTATTTGGAATATTTACAGAAATGGACAGTTTCTTTTAATGGGTTTGACTGTTTTAATTGGATGGCTTTAACTGATATAATACCCTTTCATTTGATTATGGTCATCATACCATAAAATACTTGAGAGATTGAGATATGATAGTAGATGATGTGAAATGTTTTGACCAGTTCTGTAACCTGAAGATATTTGTTGAAAGTGATCAAAAAAATGAATACTTCAAAGGAACACCAGTTAGTGACAAGTGAGTTAAATACTTCCAAAAGTGCTGCAATGCAGACTTCCATTCTGAGTTGTTTAAAATAGCACAATTTTTCTTCTGCATTCCAGGACATAATGCAACACCCTGTGGACAGATGAAAGGAACAGATTTACCACTGAAGTTATAATGGGGTAT
Source organism: Gekko japonicus (assembly GCF_001447785.1). Taxonomy (NCBI): domain Eukaryota; kingdom Metazoa; phylum Chordata; class Lepidosauria; order Squamata; family Gekkonidae; genus Gekko; species Gekko japonicus. Next base: position 720,662 of record NW_015170887.1, read on the forward strand.
TCTGTCACTGCAATATACCGGTAACCAATGTGACATGCTTTAGTTCTACAATACCTACTTGAACAACCAACTCTACTTGGGGAGATAAAAATTTCCAACAAATATTCAGGTGCCATTTCATCATAGGTGTACAAATACTGATGTTGTAAGCATAAACATGCTTAGTGATAGGTAAATTAGTATTGGGGGGGCATTTCTTTTGTTATGTGCTTATGGTCTTATTTCTTTCCTGCTTCAATGAAAACTTGCCATTTCAGTAAAAAGAAGCAGTTACACATATAAATTTATAATCAACAAGAAAGAAGACCCGTGAAACTCGCGGGGGGGGGAGCTTCAAACTGAGCTGGCGGAGGAGGAACCAGCAGGAGCAGGTAAGCTCTCCCGCCCCCCATCCTGCCGGTTCCTCCGTGTCCTCCACCACCACCCCGCTCCTTCCCCCCCCCCAAGCGAGGGCCAGCGGCTTGCAGCCACCCGGGGCCGCCCGCCCTCGCCCCGGATAGGAACATAAGAACATAAGAGATGCCAATGTTGGATCAGGCCAAAGGCCCATCCAGTCCAACACTCTGTATCCCACAGTGGCCAGAAATACCAGTGCCATCAGGAGGTCCACCAGTGGGGCCAGGACATTAGAAGCCCTCCCACTGTTGACCCCCCCAAGCACCAAGATGACAGAGCATCACTTGCCCCAGAGTCCCTATCTATACCTTGTGGCGAGGCGGCGGCGAGGCTGGCGGCAGAGCGTTTCCTGAGCATGCGCAGGAAACGCTCTGTCAGTTTTGGGAAGATTTAAATATCCCCCCGATATTTTTGGGTTTTTTTTAGATTTTTGTGCACACGTGGGGACTGCCCCACATGTGCACAAACCTCTCCCTGCCCCCCAAGTGCCCCCGAAGTGCGGATTTAGATATCCGCACAGAGAGGGCCAGTTCACTATTAGATATATAGATAGTTTTCCATATACATGTGTATGTGTTTCACAATGGCTGGGTGACTTCTGCAGCCCTGTTTCATTTGCCAGCAAGAAATTCTTGTCTGGGCATCCAAGAAAAAAAATTCTTGTTGGTGAACAGTGTCCTCTTCTTTTACTCCCAAAATGTGGTCACCCTATTCTCAAGAGACACAGACACCATGGCTTTTCCCACAGCTATGAAATTTCCTCTCACTGAATCCTTATTGTAAATTCATGTGGATTTCATATCTGATGCTCTTGTCTGGGAAGGGGAAAGAAAGCATCAGGTTTTGTTAAACAGAGCAAGGAAGGGAACTAGCTAGACAATAAATTCCTTTGAACAAGTAAAGGTAGGATTCTCACAATGGTGGGAGAGCACATCAGCTCTTGCAGGGAGAAGATTGATAGACAGGAGTGGACTAGCCGCTATAGCCACTGGAAAAAGTTCAATTAGTCTGATGGGTAAGGGATAGGGTTTCCAGCTCTGAGTTGGGAAATACCTGGAGATTTTGGGGGTGGAGTCTGGGAAGGGTGGGTTTTGGGGTTGGGTGGGGAGGGACCTCAGCAGGGTATAATGCCATAGAGAGCTTCTTACAGGCAATCAGAGGCTTCTACACATGTGATGCTTATTTAGTTAGTTAGTTCAATTTCTATCCTGCCCTTCCCACAAACAGGCTCATGGCCAGTTACTGTAAAACGTAATCCTTAAATGATGGCGATCAGACTACCTCACAACTATTACTATGATGCCCCAGTGTTAGTCCATTTAAATCAGAGAGGACTAAATCCCAGAAGGGATTCTGGATGGTAGATACCCAACTTTGGTTAAGCCAGGTGGGCTATCATTCTGAGCCTCAGCAATAGAAGACCATGATCGATGATAACAGCATGGTAGCAGGAGGGGTCAGATGATATTTGATGTCTGCTGCCGCAACCAAAAAACTGGTGGAAGAGCGCCATCTTACAAGCCCTGAAGAACTGTAAAAGATCCTGCAGGGTCCTGATCTCTAGCGGGAGCTCATTCCACCAGGTCAGTCAAGACCAGGCAGATGTCTTTTGGACCAGGGATCACCAGTAAATGCTGGTCTAATGGGCACAGGGCTTGACGGGGCTTGGCGGGAACGGCAGGATACAAATAGAATAAATAAATAAATAAATAAATATGGAGAGAGGCAGTTCCATAGGCATGTTGGTCCCTGGCTACTCAAGGTTTTAAAAGTTAATACCAGCACCTTGAAACAGACCCAGAATTCTTTCAGCAGCCAGTGCAGTTTGGGGAGCATGGGCCAAATTTGTGCCTGCGAAGACGTCACTGTCAGTGCATGCACTGCCACATTCTACACCAGCGGCAGTTTCCGGGTCAGATAGAAGGGTAGGCCTGTGTAGAGCGAGTTACAATAGTCCAATCTAGAAGTGACCATTGCGTGGTCACCAAGCAGTTCTTCTAGAGGGCCAACTACAGGGGGGAGGAGGAGGAGGAGGAGGAGGAGAAGAGGAGGAGGAGGAGATTGGATTTATACCGAGGCCCCGATGTTGCCTCTTGGTACTAGTAGTCAGAGGTTTACTGCCTCTGAACATGGAGGTTCCTTATAGTCACCAGGGCTAGTAGCCACTGATAGACCTATCCTCCATGAATCTGTCTAATTCTACTTTAAAGCTGTCTGTGCATGAGGATCAAGTAGTAGGTGATGTGATACATCTTAACTGGAGACTCTGGAAACCCAATACCTGTCAAAGTAGACAATACCAACCTGATACATCAATGATCTGACTTTGTATGTGGCAGTTTCTTGTGTAAATATACAAATCTGGGAAGGCAAAGCACTTCCTCATTGACAAGCTTGGTATCCCATTTAAACTGAGCTGCAACTCATGCAAAGTGGGTGGTCATGCTTCATTTGCAGACCACAGCTCTAAAGCTCTTGGAGTCCTTGTTAAGGTGTGCAAAAACTTATTCCCCACTTTTCTCACAGAAAGGACCCCAAGTTGCTTGCAACAATGAAAAAATAGAAATGTAAATAAACAAAACAAGAAAAAGCTATACTTTCAGCTGATCCTGGATCTAGTGGGCCTGCTACTCAAGGCCACGAGGCATAAACCATATGCCAAAAGCTCTTTGGCTTGCACCTCTGGCCACCAGTAGAAGCTGAGGGCGGTGGGCTGAAGATGCTGTGGACAGGGAAGGGGGGGCACTGTCTAGCCAGCATTACATCACTTCAGGGAAAAACCTGGAAATGACATCACATCACTCTAGGAATCACCAAAAACATAGTTTCCAGTTATTTCTAGAGAGGAGTGAGGTCAAGTCAGGGTTTTCCCTGGAAGCAACATAATAACATTATGTCAATGGCATACCCCCCCCATAGGCTTTCAGAGTGCTGGCAGGCAACAGGAGCTACACACAAGAGATCTCAAGCCTCCAAAAGGTAAATGGCAAGCACCTACTATGCCATACTCAAGCTTTATACCTGGAAACAGGATCAGAAAACAGAAGCTGGGCTCAGATGTTACAGCTGGTACCAATGTTCCTCCCAGTCTGCCTGCCCTGAAAACTAAGCATCCGTAGCAGCATAATTAAAATGAGACCCTGGGCTGATGGAAAGCTGCACAGAGAAGTTGTTTGCCTCACCAGCATCATATTTAAATTGGCCCTATACACAGCAGAATAAAGCAGTAGTCGTCTTCTGAGGCAACAGGCTGGGTTGTACCATGCCACTGCATATGGGGATGTCATGTTAATGTTCCCTCATGTTAAAACTCCCTGCAACAGCAACAAAATAACAGAATTAGCTCCTCAGGGAGAAAAGTTCTATTTTAACATTCACATTCTGTGCTAGTTTACTACTTACAGAGAATTATGAACGCAGAGACATTTTGAAGCATGGTCTAGTCCAGTCTACCACCTCATTTTCACCTCATTGTAGTGGATATGGAGGTCAAGTCTCTGAGTCTTTCATAAAGGGGAAATTTAGGGAGAATTAGCATCCTGAGAACCCTTAACTGTCAGAACAAAATCATAGCTGGAACAGACAGGAAATATACACAACCTTTCCTTGTTTTTGACACAGTTAATAGTCTAATTCACCATTTTCTCCACAGGAATATCCTCTGTCATTAAAGTAGAAGCACTTATAGACTTACAGGCAAAAGAGTTCTTGAATAAGGCCTGGTCTATGCATGAAGCCAAATGATAAGTCCTGAGGAGATAAGAGTGGACAGTAACCCTTCACCCTAATTGGATGGTCTGGGGTGAAAAAACTATCCCAGCTGGAAAAATTTTTTTTGACTGATCTGAGGCTCTTTTGTACCACAAGTATACCCCAGCCATTGTTCACAGAGAAAAAAAAATCCTGTTAAGAAGTGTCCTTACTTCAGAGACATTGTTTACTAATGTGCAGTTGCCAATGCCCTAAAATGACAAGTTGTAGAACCACTTCTGTATGCATTTTACTGAAAAAAGTGCAACGTGAGAGGAATTTCATCCTAGAATGTTGGGAAAACAGTGTTAAGCACGAGGAAAAGCCTCAGTGATGGTGAGTAGATGTCAGGAAGAAAAGTATTTTGCTAGGTTAGTGTGGAGGATTTGTCTAAGTGTAAAATGAATTTTTCAAAAGCAACAGAATGAACATAACTCTAAAATGAATTTTTCAAAGGCAAGGGAACTGGTGTAACTTTAAGAAGAGGATCTCAACTTTGATTGGACACAAATCTATCATATAAGGTAGATCCAGGGGTCTTTTCCTAGAAAAAGAGCTGCAGGAGCTCATTAACATACGGTATGCTAATGAGCTACTAGGCTATTAGCATAATTGCTTATTAGCATATGCAACACCCCTTGACATCACCGGAAGTGATGTCAGAAGGGGAGGCAAAAGGAGGGGAGGCATACTCAAAAGCCTCCCCTTCCCTTCTGGGGGGGGGGAGCGAAGAGAGAAGGGGTTTAAAGTTTAAACCCCTTCTCACTAGAGTTGGGCCGCAGGAGGAGGAAAGAGGGAAGGAAAGAGAGAGAGAGTAGAGAGAAGAAAAGAAGGAAGGAAAGAGGGAAAGAAAGAGAAGGAAAGAAGGAAGGAAAGAAAAAGAGAGAGAAGGAAAGAAGGAGGGAAAGAGGAAAGAGAAAGAAAAGGAGGGAAAGAAAAGGAAAGGTGAAGGAAAGGAGGGAAAGAAAGAGGGCAAAGCGATGGTGGGGGAGGCTCTCCCACCCCCCACGGATCCCTCACTTACCCCAGGAGGTGGCGGCGGGGGGCCCCTCTTCTGACCTCCCATGGGCCACAGCGCTCTGGCGCTGGCCCTGGGAGGCGGCGGGGGGGCCTCTTCTGGCTTCCCACGGGCTGCAACGCTCCAGCGCTGGCCCTGAAGCCTGGGAGGCAGCGGGTGGGGCCTCTTCTGGCCTCCCAGGGCCACAGCGCTCTGAGCACATCCTTACTTGCCTCTAGGCATTGTAGAGATTCTTTCCACTGTATTTCTGCTCCTAATAGGCCTCCTCCTTAATATGTATTTTGTGCCACGAGTGAGCTGGGCATTGACAGAGGGTTACCGACCTCCAGGTAGGACATGGAGTTCACCAGGTATTATAACTTAATTCCCCTGGAGGAAATAGCAGCTTTGGAGGGTGGACTTTATGGCTTCACATCCCCACTGAGCTCCCCCCTCCCCAAACTTTGTCCTCCCTAGGCATTGCCCCCTACTGATCTTCAGGAATTTCCCAGCCAGAGTTGGGAACCTTTCCTTAGTGCCAGATTCCAACATTTCCCTCCAATGTGCAATGTTGTCGAAGGCAGAGCATCTCAGCAGCTGATTTGACCTTGTGCTTTGTTTTTGTTTGATTCTCTTTGCACATGTCTCTAATTGATCTTGAAAAGAAGGGACAGTTAAAGAAGACGTTAAGGTGAAATGAAGCCATAACTGTGACTGGAGACTTTTATTAAGTGTGGCAAAGTTCCCTGGGCTGCGTTGAAATTGTTTATTGATTTTGGTATGGCTGGGTGCTTCGGAGTAATCGCCCGCAGAAGCACTGGGGGGGGGGGAGTGCAGAGGGAAAGCTGTGCTGCAATTGGTTTCACTTGCATCCTGCATTCTCTCTACTCTTCTTCCTTCCTATTCTCAGGGTTTTTTTCTTTCTAACCTGTAAATAAGCATCCAGGGTTGTTACTCGTTAACTCTTGTAGTGCCTGATTTCCAGGAGGCAGAAGCTTGTTTCTGGGCTGTTCTACTTTTTAGTTAGTCAGTTCTCTGAAGTCAGGTCTGGAGGTTTTCCGAATGATCAGATATTTTGCTTGCCCCTCAGTGGGTGTTTGACTGGCTCTTCTAGGGGAACCGATACCATCTAATTTGGAGATAAATGAGTGGATTTGAGCAGGTGCTGTCTGGCCACAATTCTGTACCAGTAAATGAGTCTGACCCAGCAAACTCCTTGGATTGGGATCCATATGTAAACCAATCTGAACTACTCTCTGGGAAAGTATGGCATGATTACCATTAACTATATCTGCTACTTCAAACTACATGCAGTGATAAGGTAAACACTTAAATCAGTTTAATCAATATAATTTTTCCTCTTGAGAGGGGAATCCCTGTTCACACTATCATCTGGGTGTTTTTTTCCTGTATGCAGTCCTATTTTAGACACGGGATTATTAGGTTTGCCAGGTCTGGGTTGGAAAATACCTGGAGATTTTGGGGGTGGATCCGAGAGAGGGTGGGGTTTGGGGAGGGGAGGGGCCTCAGCATGGTACAATGCCGTGGAGTCCACCCTTCAAAGCAGCCATTCTCTCCAGGGGAGCTGATCTCTGTCAGCTGGAGACCAGTTGTAAAAGCAGGAGATCTCCAGGTCCCACCTGGAGGCTGGCAACCTTAGGGACTATGTATAGTAACATTAACATGAATCAACTGTTTATACAATGTGTTGCAGCCATTACCAGCTACAATTGTGGCAACACTTTCTCAGTCCACAACAACCACAACAATTCTGTGTAAAGTTGCTGATTTACATCAAAGTTTCTGTAGGTGCTTGAGAGCATGATTGCTTAGAGAAAGTAACAGCTGGCCTGTAGTCCTAATAGACTAGATGAATCACTAGTCCGATCCAGCAGGGCTCTTCTTATGTTCTTATGTTTAGTTTGTCTTGATTACTAGAAGGACCAGGCTAGGCAGATACTAGCAGTTACCTCCCACAGGAAGGGTAGCGTGCTTTTAAAAATACTTCAAATGTAAAGTAAAATAACAGTAAAATATGAACCATCACATGCCGAGTAGTACCATAAGGCTCTGTGGGACCTTATGAAATTCTGCAGGGCCTGTAAGGCTGAGATGTTTTGCCAGGCTTTTGGTTGAGGACAGCGATGGTTTTCATCTTGGCTGGCACCCTCTTCTGCTCTCTACGTTTGTCTTACCCCTTCTCCCTGTCCGCGAAGTGGCCAGCAGTCTGAAATGGGATTAATTTGTTCACCATCTGTTTTAAAATGTGCTGTTATTTTAATTGTTTTATCTAGTGTATATTTTTATTCATATTGTATATCACCTGGAGCCCTGGAGTAGCAGGGATTGGGCAATTTAATACTAATAATATTAATAATAGTTGCAAACTGCCACCTTAACTCTGCTCAAGGGCTCAGATTATATGTTGGACCATGAGTAGAATGCTTACCCATTTGAATATTCTATGTACATCCATTTAGCTTTAAAGGTACTTTTTGTGTAAACTGATCATATAGCGTATGTGCATACGTTTTGCACATATAAGCCCCTAGTGGGTTGGGACAATTGTTTTTTCTTTGCCCCTTTGAGAAGGAAAAGAAACACTTTCCTGTTGAAAAATTTGGACCATATCCAGTTATCTTTGTCTTCAGGAATATGATGATTTTATTCAATGTGCTTTATGACTGTTAGTATTCTCTTCTGTTGTTACATTTATTGTGATAATATTAATAACATAATGGAATTATAGTGTTCCCCCCCAATACATTTGAGTTCCCTTTATTCTTAATTGTTACAATAAAGCCCTATTTAAAACTTTGAGAATAAATAAAATGCATTTTGTGAGAGCACTATTTAGTATTCATGTGCCTCCTTTTCTATTTGGGAAAAAATCCAAACCTGGGAGAAAAGCTATAGCTTTGAGTACGGTTCTTAATAATTAATATTTCTCAGATATAAAGATCCTGGGCACAATTTATGAAGAAATTCTTCTGTACATGCCGTACTGAAATGAATAACAGCTCAAGCACACAAGCTCATAATCAGGGGGACTTCCTGAACATTCCCCTGACATATTCTGTGTCAGAATAATTTCATTAGACATCTTTTTGCGGAAGAAACAGCTGATTTCTGTGAAGGAAGATGTCACAACTTCCTTAATTCAAATGTGTGAAATTCAGAAATTGTTGATGTTGTTTAGATAGGTTTAAATGGACACTTAAGTCATACGTTTTCTTAATACATACATGAACACATGCATATTCAGTTTCTGTATACAAACAATGAACACACATGAAGCTGCCTTATACTGAATCAGACCGTCAGTCTACCAAGTTCAGTGCTGTTTTCTACTCAGACTGGCAGTGGCTCTCCAGGCTCTTGGGCAGAGGTCTTTTGCATCACCTACTGCCTGATCCTTTTAACTGGAGAATGCAGAGGACAGAACTGCGACCTTCTGCATGCAAAACAGAGGATCTTCCACTGATCTTCAGCCCCTCACCAGTTATACTGGAATCTCAAAAAATTATGAAATAGAAAAAAATCATATTAGGCACACTAGACGCGTATCATCTTTTATTACAATACTTCTTAACAGGTGACTTGTACATGTTGTTAACATGGACAAGCTACCTTGGCACTATTCTGTATCCTCTGTGCGGGAGAAGAGGCTGGTTTTAAAACGGCTATACCCCCACCACACCTCAGACCGAGAGAGTTATTTTTAACCCATCTTGACCCCTGCTTGAACAAGAATAAAATAGGGATTGGGTGGAATGGGACACAAATCAATAGGTTATCCCAACAGATGTGATCTTTGGGGCCTGCTTTCTCTTGGACACTTGCTACAGTAACAAAGATAAATGGTGATTTGTTAACACCGTGATCCGGGGGGACTGGGTGGCTCAGTGGATCAGGGAGACACCTTTGACCCCTGGGTCATGGAGCTCTTGAAAGAGAGAGAAATGAAATTGCAATCAGAAAGCAGAAGCAGACAGTTTTGGGTACTGCTTCAGCGCGGACTGCTGTTGCACAACGCAAGCTGCTGCCTCTGTGTGTGGACTGCCTGGTGCCTGACACTTGTGGAAAGAAGAGCCCTCTTGTCCATTTGCAGCCATTCCCTGCAGGTGGTACTGTAGGAAAAGGAACAGGGACTGCCGTTGTGGGGATGGGGAGGAGCTGCAAATCCTTCAACAGCTCCTGAGTTGTTGTCATATGTTTTCATAGCATACATCCAACTAGGCTCTGGCTTTTTGCATTACAAAGTCTTTATAAATTAAAGTTTCTCTCTTCTAGTTTTTCTGCTCCCCCCTCCCCCCCAAATCCCCACTTCATAATCTGGTTGTGTCTAGTCTGCAGCAAGGCAATCCATATACTGCACCAAGAAAACCTACATCCTGCAACTTGCAGAAATCATGCAAGTATCTTTGTGTATCTGTGCCTAACTCACTGATAGAAGTAATCAATCTGCAGGCTAACATGGAAGCATGGAGCTTCCAACATTGGCTGGGAGACAATACTGGGGTGACTGCTGTCATATGATGGAATCCAGTTTATACTGAGTTTGGGGAAATAAACACAGACATATAGTAATACTGGGTTCAGGTATAATTCCATTTGAGAGTTATCCTCTATCTCTCCCCCCCATCTCAATTGCATCAGTGGCTCTGGCTTAATTGAGCATCTTCCTTGTTTGTTTGTGTGTGTGGGGGGGAGTGACCCACCCCTTTTGTTGTATGATCTTCATTCAGTTTTTAAAAAGGCTTTTATTGCCTCCCTTTCATTTATTTTGCATTATATGATTTTTGAAGTCCCATAATTTAATGTCAGCTAAATGGTGGTTTAATGTCAGCTGTGGTGGCTCAAGTGGTTAAGACGTTGAACTGCAGGCTGTGGAAGGTCGGTAGTTCAGCGGTTCGAGACCCGAGTGTGCCACATGACGGAGTGAGCTCCCGTCTCTAGTTCCAGCTCCTGCCAACCTAGCAGTTTGAAAGAAAAAATTGCAAGTAGATAAATAGGTACCACTTCAGTGCGAAGGTAACAGTGCTCCGTGCGCCTTGGTGTTTAGTCATGCTGGCCACATGACCACGGAAACGTCTTCGGACAGCGCTGGCTCTTTGGCTTTGAAACGGAGATGAGCACCGCAACCCTAGTGTCGGATTCGACTGGCTTTTGAGCAAGGGAACCTTTACCTTTACTTTAAATGGTGGTACATAAAAAATCACCCTAATATTGCTTTTACAGACCCGAACAGGAACCTTGATACTTCCATATTGATTCCTGTAGCCTAATCTGGTTGATTCCACCCTGTGCTCTTACAGCTCTAGTTAACTTGATCTCAGTCCTAGAAATCTGTCCTTTAGTTTCATCTCCCTTCCCTTCTTTAACAAGGATGAAGAACTTTACTCCATCCTCTGGAATTTTGTGTTTCTAAGCGGCTTCATTTATTCTTCCCACAAACTTAAGATAAACTTGGACTTAAACATTGGAATCTTTCTCCTCTCTTTTTGTGTGTGCTGTCCCTACTGTCCCTTGGACAGAGAATCTTGAAGCATCTGCCCCATTCCTTTGGAGCTGTATCTGTCAACAGTGTGATTAATGACCAACAGGGTGCTTAAGCGGAACAATTGTAACCAAAGCTGCTGAGTTCCTCTGGATGTTGAGAGCTCTCTGCAGGCACTTCCTTCTCCTAAGAAGCCTGGAGAGATAATTCTATCGTCAACCCTGATAAGGATGAGACAGAGAAAGAGGGGGAAGGGGGAGGCCAATGGGAGAGACTCTTTTGTTACGCAGCTGGCCTGAGGGCAAGCAAGATAGGTTTCATGTGGGTGTCGGATGTTGCTTTGTTTTGTCAGTTCACTTGTCAGCACCCCAAGTGCCATGGCCTCAGGCAAGTCCTGCTGCCCTGTAGTGCCTGAAAGTTACATTCTTATGTCTTTTTTTCTGTTTTCATCTGCAAATGCGGAAAGGGAAGTTTTGTATTGCCTATGCCCCTTGCTCAGGGTAAAAGAGGAGAGCGCAAAAGTGGTCTTGAAGCTCAACATCAAAAAAACTAAGATCATGGGATCCGGCCCCATCACTCCTTGGCAAATAGAAGGGGAAGCTGTGGAAGTAGTGACAGACTTCACGTTCCTGGGATCCCAGATCACCGCAGACCGTGGCTGCAGCCATGAAATTAAAAGACGCCTGCTAGTTGGGAGGAAAGCAATGGTGAACCTAAACAGCATGATAAAAAGCAGAGACATCACCCTGCCAACAAAAGTCCGCATGGTCAAAGCAATGGTATTCCCAGTAGTCATGTATGGCTGCGAGAGTTGAACTATAAAGAAGGCCGAGTGCCGTAGAATAGATTCTTTTGAACTATGGTGCTGGAGAAGACTCTTGAGAGTCCCTTGGACTGCAGGAAGATCAAATCAGTCAATCCTAAAAGAAATCAACCCTGACTGTTCGCTGGAAGGCCAGATAATGAAAATGAAGCTCAAATACTTTGGCCACCAAATGAGAAGAGAGCACTCACTGGAGAAGACCCTGATGCTGGGAAAGATTGAAAGTCAAAGAAGACGGGGACGGCAAAGGATGAGATGGTTAGACAGTGTCATCGATGCAACGGACATGAAATTGAGCAAACTTCAGAGGACAGCGGAAGACAGGAGGGCCTGGCGGGATCTAGTCCATGGGGTCGCGAAGAGTCGGACTCGACTGTGCGACTGAACAACAACATGCCCCTGAATCATAGCTGGGGAGCTTTTCAGAGCAGAAGCACTAACTAGGTGGAACAAAGGTGTTGTATATGCATTGAAAAGTGGTGTTCAAGAATGTCTTACCTCTGTAGAACAGAACAAAGTATGAGTCCAGTGGCACCTTGACCAACCAAGTTTTTAAAATGCCACTGGACTCAAACTTTGTTCTGCTGCTGCAGACCAACACGGCTACCCACTTAACTCTGTAAAACACTTAGATTTGAGTCCAGTAGCACTTTAGAGACCAACAAGATTTTCAGGGTATATCTCTGTAACATATTATCTCTGTAGTATTCACATAGACATCATATACGAGAACATTATTTAATTCCAGGAGCAGATTTAGCTTCCTTGTAAATTAGTTTCCATGTGAGAAGAGAATATTGGAGGCCAGTGTTTATAAAAATTTTAAATAGACTATAAAAATATATGTTGAACAGAGAAAAACCAAGTGTGCATATATTGGACTGGTACCAAAGCAGTTTCACTCCAGCACTGCAATATTCTATAATACTAGTCAGGATCTTCTGGGAGGTTGTTGGAGACGTGTGTGCTGGGTTTATGAACACCTATCAAGTTGCCATGCCCCACCCAGCTTTTTGGGAGTACCCTCTAATAGTGCACATGGGTAAAGAGCATGGGAGCCACCTGTTTGTCTTGCGTGCATGATTACAGGAGCAACAGAATGGTGAGATCATTTCACTGAAGGATTCTTTTAAATGTGGGCAGGTTCAGAGACTCTAGCTCAGAGGTCCCCCACCTTTTTGAGCCTGAGGGCACTTTTGGAATTCTGACACAGGGTGCTGGGCACAGCAACAAAATGGCTGCTGCAGGAGGTAGAGCCAGCCACAAAAAATGGCTGCCGTAGCTTGTCTTCAATCACACAGTGAAGATCCTTGCATTGCGGTGGCAGCTTTTGCCGAAGCAACATTTTAAAAATCTTTATAGTCACTCAAATCTTCAGTGGCCAGTCAGAAGCCTTGCTGGGCAAGTGCCCCACTGGGCCCTGCCTACTTTCTAAAAACACTTGGCAGGCACCAGGAAAGGTGTTGGTGGATGCCATGTTGGAGACCTCTACTCTAGCTTCTCATCTTCTTGGCATATGCCTGTGATGTCAAGTGACTTCCTGAATGTGCTTGCAGGTCAATGGGTCCCATGGTGCTGCAAGAGCTTAGAGATGGGTCTTGGGTCTGGAAAAGTTTGGAGACCACTGTTCTGGAAGTTCCTCCTTAGAAATATTTTCCAGCCCCAAACTGACAAGTTCTACCCCCCAAAAAAGTTCCTTCAAGCCTGCAGCCAAACAATTGGGCCTGGAGTAGTTTCTAATGGTTTGTTGCAATTTTTATCCATCAAAGGCCATTCATTTAAATGATTTTGCAAAATATTTGGAGTGTGGGTATTTTCTATAACCAAAGAATATGATTGTAATACATCTCCCAGTTTTCTTTACAAGTAAGGTCGTCTCAGGGAAATCAAGTAGCAGTATTCCACAACAGCCCTTCTTTTCTAAGAAAAGAGCAGTTCTTCTTGTTATGTGGCCAGAAACACATCTAAACAATAAGCAAAAGGTTAAAGCAGAACAGGTATGTGTTTATATTTCTGAAAAAAGAGATCTGTGAATTGTGAAAACTTGCATTCACACTGGTTCAAACAGATCTAATCAATTTACATACTTGGTAATTCATGACATTTATGCAGCCCCTCAGGCTGTTCAAGTGCTTCAGATATAGCTTATTAAAATGATATGAGCATGTCCATAGTCCTTTTGGTATGCTGGCTCATGAATCATCAGATTAATATTCTCAAACTTTATATAAATATGTCTAGTGTGAAACCTGTATCTTCCCAACAACACATCACCATTTTTAGGATGCCTTGTGTGTGTGCGTGTAAAACAGAGCAATATGCAGCTTTTCCTTCCTTGAAAGGGATGTATAATCTTGCAAAGTAGTTGGATAGCATTTTTGCATTTATTTATTTATACTTCATTTCTGAAAAGGAGGGTTTGGAATGGTGCTAAGAAAAAACCCCTCTGATTTTGAAGAAGGGAGTGTATCATCCACTACTCGTTCGATAACAAGCAAATCAACTTGTATCAATTACTTTTTAAAAGTGTTAATCAGCTGGAAATCACCTTGTATAAATTCATTTCTGTGATGTTTTTAATATCATTGCCTAATTTCCCTGTTAAAAAAATTAAGTTTAAGGTTAATCTCAGACATGAGGACAGAGAACTTGTCCAAGGAAGAAGTGGCCATAAAGAATCTTAGGGAAGAGAAGAGGAAGGCCTTTTGGTTTACTTCTCCTGGTCTCTGCTCTTCTATAAGATTGTAATGAGAACTTGCTGAGAGGGAGGGAGGGTGGTCCAGTGGAGTGGGAAATATCCGTGTTAGGTCTGGTGTGATTAATCCTCTTCATTAGTGCTTCAGAAGAGGAGGTAAACAGTTCATTAATTAAATCTGCAGATGATACTTAATTGGGAGTGTTCCAAACACAAGTGAAGAAACAGCAGTAATGCAGAGGGTCTTGAAGAGATTAAAAAATGAGAGAGAAATGAAATTGCACTCATCCTGGTCAACAACCACCCATGTTGAGAAAAATCATTGTGGAAGCCCACATGTTTAATGCAGAGAAGAACTGAGGAAAAGAATTACAGACTGATTGAGACCCTGAGATGCAAATAATAGAAAACGAGTTTTCTGGCTATGGAAAAAGTGCTTTGAGATAAAATAGAAAAAAGGGAGGCAAGGAGAGCAATGTAAGCTGCTTTGGGTTTGCATTGGGAAGAAATAAAGGAAATAAAAATAAAGCCGATCATTGGAAAGAATGGGTATGAGTAAGCTGTTTGAGCTGTGTTCACAAGACCTATTAAGTAATGAGAGAGATGCTCTGTGTCCAAATGGCCAAGTTATTTTTCGGAAGAAATCACATGAAGCATGCACACACAAACCATTTGGTAGTTGGTACCATACCATTTCCATGTTTACAGTTTGAGAGCCAGTTTGGTGTGGTGGTTAGGAGTGCGGACTCTAATCTGGAAGAACCGGATTTGATTACCCACTCCTCCACATGCAGCAATTGTTTGATTGTTGGGAAATCATGACAGCCTATACCTTGGTGGAAGAGGACATGTTTTGCATACACATGATGCCAGGTTCTTCCTTGAAACCTGAAGCTTAAGAATTACTCAGACAGGAGTGCTGGGAAACTCCACCCCCAAATCTCCAGGAATTTCTCAGTCTGGAGTTGGCAACCCTAAAGTGGGTTCCTAGGAGGTCTTCCATCTATACACTTGTTTAGCTTCAACAAGATGGTTGCAGTTATCATGTGATTTCAACCATACCTTCCTTGGGACCATTGCTGTAATGTAGTGCTTACATAAATGCTTTATCATAACATAAATGCTAGATGTCAGAAATATAATTTCATTGCATTGCTTGTTGTATGTACTGTATTGTTTTCATCTCATTTCTTCTCAATTTTGTAATTCACTCTGGGTCTCAGTGAGGAAGGCAAACTAGAAGTTAAATAAATAAATAAATAACACACATATAAGAGCCATTCTACAAGACAGGTCAGATAGCTGCAATGCATGTAGAATATTCAATAGTATCCCACAACTGAACAATTTTTTAAAAAGGCCTTGGAATATATACATTTTATTCTGCTCTGTTTTTTAACCAATTGTTAAATGTGGGAAGATTCATGGGCTGTCTAGCTTCAGACCTAAGACCTATAGCTATATATATTTACTCTAATTTTGTGAATGCTGGTTTACCATTTACTGGTTACCTCAGTGTTGTAACTGTCTTCTTCAGGGATTGTCTACGTGTTGTCTCCATAGCTTTCCCTCTTTCTTTCTGTGGTAGATGAGACTTGGGTAGACATGGGGAAAGCTTACTTGGCCTCAGGCTGAAGATTCAGCTTTACAATACTGCTGCTATTCTCCGTTGCTTGGCACATGCTTTCCAGGTGTTTATACCTACAGAGTCTAGCCTTGGAGGCCAACCCCTTGACGACAGCTCTCTGGCTTCCCATCAAAGGCTCCATTTAGAGCTGGCTGCTGAGCAGACAGAAAGCTGCAGTGTTAGACCCCGAAATCTGACACAGGGTAGTCTAGTGATTTTTCAGAGGGTCCTTGACAGCCCTTCAGCGCATGTCTGTCAGCCCCCATGGCAGGCTCACAAGTTCACTTCCATCTTGGAAGAAGGGGAGAGAGAAAAATGACATTTCACCGGGTGTTGGGCATACTGGGGGATGGGGCGAGATAAGGCAGAGTCACAATGACAGCTGAAAGTCTCGAGCGGATATTGCGTTGCTTGCTGGATTGACAGGTTAGAAGTACACCTGGGATGGGTTTCTTTCCTTTCAGAGGGTTTGCATTGAAAATAGCATTAGATCCAGAGGGAAAACTTTGGCTTTCACTGTGAGGTTTAGTTCATTGGGAAGATTAGGGTACAGCTGGAGTCATTGACTGGCCCATGGGATTTGCTACTGAATCTGTAATACCCCCCTCCCCAATAAAACCCCCCAGCAGTGGCCAAGCAGTATACACAAATGATTGCAAGAAACAAAACACCCAGGAGTGAAATACTACAATGTTCCTTATTGTTGACAAAGGAAAACCACTGGGCAATGGTTCAGGTCTTTTTGCAATGCAAAATGTTCACTTGTAGCCTATACCTGTCTGTTTGCTCCGACCACTGAAACTGCTCTTATGGTTGACAAACACTTCAAAATAATGTCTTATATTTCCTACTCCACTCATCCCCATTCACTCTAGAAACTGAAACTGATGTTCAGGTGACAGGGATTGTATCACGTTTTGCTGACATGATGCATCTGCTTCTGATATGAAAAAGGGACAGATATAACACCCACCAAGAATTTGATAGACAAAGGCTGTGGTCACACACACTAAATAATCCACTTTCAATGCACTTTCCAACTGGATTTTTACTGTGTGAACTGGCAAAATCCAATTTGAAAGTGGATTGAAAGTGGACTATTTAGTGTGTGTGACCACAGCCAAAGGCACTCTAAAAAAATCATTTCTTGGTAGTCTAGTACATATGGAATCATAGAGTTGGAAGGGACCTCCAGGGTCATCTAGTCCAACCCCCTGTACAATGGAGGAAATTCACAAATACCTCCCCCCACCCCCAGTCACCCCTGTTTTGCTTCCTGACTCCAAAGGGACAATTAGCATTTCCCTGGGCATGTAAGAAAGGGCCACAAGAACTAAGCACTGATGCAACCCTTCCTGCCCTCCCTGTCACGATCTGCCTAAATTCACAGACTCAGCATTGCTGTCAGATGGCCATCTAGCCTCTGTTTAAAAACCTCCAAAGAACGAGAGCCCATGAACTAGTTTGAAATGATCCATGAATGGTTTGGGCCCTGGGATCTGCATCTTAGTCCAAGCGCAGTTAGGGACACCTACTACTTAATTATCTACCAAGTGCATTTTTATCCCACCCTTCCTCAAAGGACCTCAGGGTGGCATAGAATCCCAGGAGCTGAGAAAGAGAGTGATCGGTGGGTTTCATAGTAGAAAGAGATTTGAACCCAGGTCTCCCAGATATTATTCTGACATGCTAACTACCACAGCTGGGATACATGCAGTGAAGCCCACGCAAGATGATCGTGTCCCCTTCTGCTTGCAACAAAATGCATGCTGCTTTGTGTGCAAATTCTCATTGCCTTTGTCTACCTTTCTGAAGTTACTTCAGGTTATAGCAAAGGGATGTTTGCATGCTGCCTAGTATCCCTGTTAAAAGAGTGAGTCAGGTGCTTATTTACTGCATATTTCTTAGGGGAGAGAGGAAGGGATGATCTGGGACAGCTTGTGACGGCTTCGTCATTGTTGGTGCTCATTAGATGCATAACTGTCCATTGGACAATGTGATGCCATCTGTTGTTTAAAGGACTGAGTGACAGTTCCTGATGAAATTGGCAGGTAGGGCAAACAGTACAAATGGAATGGCTAAGCCTTCATTCTGTAGACTGTGTCATTCGAGGGACTGAAGCAATGGGGCTGTCAAAAGGGAGCCTTCAGTGCTCAACTCTGTGCCTGTCTTATCCTCCGGGCGATGTGGTTAATACATGGCTTGGCATGGAAGAATTTGGTACTGCTTTGCCAATTTGTGTTAGTCTAGTGATAAAATGAAGGTGTGTATCTGGAGGGAGTAATGTGCAGCAGAGTTTTGTTATTGTGGGGCCTTTTGGAAAATGTAAAGCCTTCAGGGAGAATAGCCTTGGAACAGGTTAAATAGATCACTAATTAATTTTTTCCCCAATCTCTCCTGGAACTCAGGTTTGTGAAGTGAGCAAGCAAATGCCAGTGGTCAGCATGGCAAAGAGCCTTGTTTCAGTGCAAGGGTTCCATGGCAAAGAGGGAGCAGAAACTAAAATGGTATAAAAAGTATTTATTGTGTTATTTTCCTGTAAGTGCATAAATATGAGCCCCCAGAAGGTCCATGCGATGTCACACGAGTGCTTGTCAAGATCATATTTAAATTGAGCCATAGAAACCCCGAATGGGACTTTTCCCATTTTCATTTTGTGCCCGTTCCTCTCTGCCAGCCCTAGAAACTTTTGCATCTGAATGGCTTTGGAATGGAACTGCTTTGGAATGCCAGTGGTCCATCTAGCCCAGCATCCTGTCTCACACAGTGGCCAGTGGCCGACCAGTTCCTCTGGAGGACCAGCAACGGGGCATACAGGCTGAGACCTTCCCCTCATGCTGCCTCCTGGCAGGTTTACTGCTGCCGAAAGTGGAAGAACCCTTTAGTCACCATGGCTAGTAGCCACTGATAGAGCTGCCCCCCATGCATATGTCTAATCCATTTCTAAAGCTGTATAAGAACATCCTGTATTTCACTGTATCCTGCCCAGTTACCAGAATATTTCCTGAGGTCTCAAGATGATCTGTATCCTGAGATGGAGGCACCCGTAAACACATGATTCCTTTACTGGAAGTGCTAGTAACTGCTTTTTACCTCATCCCTTCCCCACTTGTAGCAACCCCCTGCCTGTAACAGTGGCTTATTACTTTCTTTTGCATGTAGCAGTGGCTGTTTCTATTCCAGCAAGAAGGTTAATAAAGACCTACAGCCTTGGTTGCCTCTGGCTTTTCTAAAATAAAAAATACAAATAGCATGTAAGCAACATTCATTACTAAGCGCTAGACCCTCTCACTGTTGGTTGGATACACATCTCCCCCTCCTCCTGGCATCTCTCTCTTTTTAATATGTTTTTTTTAATTTGTTTTGATGAATGAGTGACAACTCTGACACCCGATTCGCTGAGATTAATAGAAACGACACAATATTTACGTCGCGCCGACGAGCAATTATCCTGCCATCTATCTTTGAGATTATCTTTCTGATTGAAAACTACTCATCCGTGTAATCGGAATTATTTGGAATTAGAAGGGAATTTATGGCCCCTCTCTCTCCCCTTCCTATACCTACCCCTCTGTCTCCATCTTTCTCTCTTACCTTCCTCTAAATTCTCCCTTAATTCCTTTCCTTGGTCTTTTCACCATTCATTGTGGACACAGCCTTATGTGGTGGATGAAAGACTTCATCATGTGATAAATACATTGTGTATGGAGATGAGGTACACAGATGGAGCAGGGAAGGAGGCGAGCAGCACAGACATGGTGAGCAAGCAGGGGAAAGTAAACTAGGCAAGCAAGACATAGGAGGCAGGGTGTTGCTGAAAAGGGCCAGGCACTGAGGATGGGAAACACTGGGCAACATAAGAGGCAGGAAGGGATGTGGGGGGCACTTGGATCTTACTTGGCAGAGCTATTTTACACTCAGATGATGACAAGTACACTCCTTTGCAGTTATTGCAGGGAGCATTTACACTGGAGTTAGGACATTAGCAGTGCAATCCTGAACAGAGTTACTTCCTTCTAAGTCCATTGATGTCAATAGAATTAAAAGGGCGTAGCTCTGCTTAGGATTGCACTGCAGGGGTAGAAGAACTTGTCTGTCCCATTTTCCCCCTATCTTTCCTCCGAGAGGCTCAGAGTAGCACACATGGTTCTCACCTCTTCACCCCAACCCTGTGAAATAGGTTAGGCTGTCAGGGAGTGAGTGCCTCAAGGTCACTGAGATGGCAGGGTGCTGCCTCAGTTTCCCCCCATTCATCACATCGCCAGTAGCAGAGACTAAGCAGTTTGGGTTTTGCCATGTTCGTGAGTGGTCAGGAAGGCTAAAAATGAAAATAACTGTGCTGGATAATGTGCTGCAGTTGCAGACGGGACACGGGGTGGGGGGGTGGGTGGGAGGGCAGCACAAGTAATATTTGAGATAATTTCTATTCTTTCCCCCCTCTCCCCTTTCTTGAGGTTATTCACACCAACACCAACACAAGAATAAATATATTATCTTCACTTTAGAAGAGCTTATAAAGAGTGGTTCGATTGGGCAAGTAAAGGGGTGAACCCGTGTAGTCACTATTTACAGCAAAGGGGAGCCAACATTCTGTTTTAGAAAGGTTACAAGGTTACAGAAATGACAGGATGTTTCTGTTGGAAAGAGAAAGATGGATTTTACTTGAAATGGCTCATGAAACTCAAGAATTGCAGATTCTTGAAATATTGTTAGCTTTTTCATAGGATTTTCCCCTCAGTCCCCTCAAAAGTCACTAACACACTAGTTCTCTGAGGTAACCTATCCTGTTCATCACAGGGTACCCAACCTTATCCTGCCTCTCTATAGGTGTTTGAGCCTTAACCACCTAGTTCTAGCAATGTCTGAGCCCTATCTAAGGACTCCCCCCCCACTCTTATTGTCCATTTTTCAACTCATTTCCCTCATCCTCCCGAAAAAACCCTATAGCTTCCCATTGGGTGGACACTCTAGAGATCTGAATGCACAGCAGGGGATCAGGGATTGGCTTGACACTTGGAGGGGATAACTAGGAGCTGTCTGTCACACAATCATTCAGTCAGCTTCATTACATGGTGGAGATTTCAACTCAGGTCTCCTCAGTTCTAGGCCAACACTAACCACTGCACCACTCTGTCACCCAAGTAACACTGAACATGCCTAGCATCTCATTTAAACTGGGCCCTCAGCCTCTATGCATGCAGTGTTAGTATGCTAGAGATTTGTAGCCCTGGTAGGCATTGTACTGTGGTGGCATACTATCTGTACATGTAGCCCCTTTGCACACACAAAATCCCAGATCAAATGAGATGCTGGGCGCATACAGTGTCTCCTGCTTAAGTTCTTCTGCCTAATTAAATCACAACTAAGTATTTGTCCATAGTAATCAGTGGTTGGCCAGAGAGATAGAATCTATCGCCACCAAAGCATGTAATCTATTAGCACAAAATTTGGAATGTGCACCTAAAGAAACCCCAGTATTTTTCACATTCAGATCCTGGGAAAGGTATAAATAGTGGTATTTGTGGCATTCAGGTCTCCAGTACCATTTTGGGATTTGGGTTTATCCCTCCCCAGGACTCCAGAATTATTTGGCTTCCTATGGAGGACTTGTGGGGGCACCTGGAGTGGCTGTTTTTCTTTCTTTCTTTCTTTTAATAATTATATTTATTGGTTTTTCCAATTTATACGCAATAACAATAAAGCTTATAAAAAGTACCATCTTCAGATTTCGGCGTGTCTCCAAAAAATAAATTACATTTTATCAATGACTAAATCACATAAGAAAATAAACAGTTTTCCATGTTCAATCTTATACATTTTCTACCTTAACATTCTTCTCTAACAGTATCTTCTACTAACTAGCCTAGTTTCTGTTTGTTTCTATCTTCTTTATCGTTAACCAGTCGTATATTATTCCCCATCTGTCCCAAAATACTTCCTCCAATTTGTTTTGTAATTCTATATTCACTTTGTCCATTTCCGCTACTTCCATCACTTTAAACTTAAGTTTTTTTAATAGAGGGTATACTTTTAGATTTCCAACGCTTTGCTATCAATATTCTAGTCGCTGTTAATGTATATGCTATTATATGCTTATGCTCTCTTATTGTGTCCGGAATCATATTGAGTAGATATGTTTCTGGTGCTAAGGGTATTTTAATTTTCAATATTTTTGCTAATATCTTATAAATTTCCCCCCAGAAAATCTGGATTTTATTACATCTCCACCAAATGTGGATGTACATGCCAATATTCTTCCTGCATCTCCAACAAATATTTGAGGTTCTTGGAAAACATTTGGCAATCTTTTCCGGTGTCCAATGCCACCTATAATACATTTTATATATGTTTTCCTTATATGGTGTTGCTCTCAAAAACTTTAGTGTTTTCCATATTTTTAACCAATTATTCATTTCTATTGTATAGCCCAGCTCCTTCTCCCAGGCTAACTTAGGAGTTTTGGTTCCCTCAACGTTTATTACATGTTCTAAGAGTTTTCTATACATCTTCTGAATCAATTTATCGCTTGATGAGAACCAGATTTTGTCTAGTTCTGTCTGCTGATTGTGAACTCCTACTTTTTTATCTTCACTATATCTCACTTTTAGTATGTTCTTTTCCCACCAAGACAACTCTATTTTATGTTTTAATAGTGTCTCATCCGATTTTAAATCATTTTCTTTTGTTAGTAAGTTGGCATATGTCTGTTTAGTTTTCCCTATTGTTAAGGAAGGTTTAGCGAAAGCTTCTAGGGGAGAGACCCAAAGTGATATTTTTATATAATTATTTTTTATTACATTCCAAACTTTTATAAGTGCACTTCTAATGATATGCGTATGAGAATCTGAGTGGATTTTGTCTTTGCCATACCATAGGTATGCATGTGGAGTGGCTGTTTTTCAACCAAATGGCACTAAAATTGTAGGGGCCCCAGTGCCTGCTCTCTAAAGAATCATGAACAAGGTTTTCATGAAGAACTACATGTCTTCATGGAGAAAATGTCAAAGATGCCAATAGCCATCAGCAACCACTGGCCAGAAGCCTCCGATGCAAATGGAACAAGCCCAACTGAACCAATGTCAAACTGGAGAATCCACGCCAAACCAACGGTGTTTGTTTTTAAACATGTAAACCATCACATACAGTTTAGTAACAGTAAGACATTACCAGAAATTTTCTTCTGAACCTGCTGCAACAATTTTTAAAAAATTATTTTTAAAAGCCAACAGGAACATCCCAAAACTCCACGAAACCCCCAAACAAAACAAAGGAAAACTATTATTTAAAGAACCAGAAATAAGAAAGGCCGCCTCCCACTACAACCTCCCCATGGTGAAAAACAAAACAAAAACAAAACAGAAAACCTTGAAATCATGTCTAGAAACAAATTCCACCAGTCCTGATGTTCAGTAATCAGAGAGCAAGACGACAGGCAGACAACAACAGTAGAGCAGCAGCAGAAAGCAGCAGCACGCTCCCCAAAATTTAGCTCTGAAATGGAATCAAGGGGCTTTTATCCTTCTGTTGCCCATGCAAAGAACATGCAGAGCAAGCGGATGAGTAATTTAACCATATTCTCATCCCTTGTGTCAGCCACAAAGCTCACATGGCCTGTTGTCCACAACAGGCCTGTCCTATAGAAAGTTCCTCCTCTGCACCAGTCTGGCTTTGACAATGCTTCTTGACTTAGTGTTGCTGTTTTAAAAATGTCCAGATCCAAATGGTAGTTTCTGTCCAAAGGAATGGACATTATTCGTATATTTAATGTTTAAAATGCTGTTGTGTAATCAGAAATGAAAGGAATGAATGAGCTAGTCTACTAAGCTCTATTGCTTTCAGAGCACCATTTATATTTTTGGCTATGATACCAGACCACCTCACATGTCTCTTGAGAAACCTGTACAAGGGTCAAGAAGCAACAGTTACAACCGGATGTGGAACAACTGATTGGTTTAGCATAGGAAAAGGAGTACGACAAGGATGTATATTGTCACCTTGCTTATGTAATATATATGCAGAGTACATCATGCAAAATGCTGGCCTGGATGAATCACAAGCGGGAATTTTAAGATTGCTGGGGAAAAGATCAACAACCTCAGATATGCAGACGATACCACTCTAATGGCAGAAAGTGAAGAGGACCGAAAGAGCCTCTTGCTCAGGTTAAAAGAGGAGAGCGCAAAAGTGGTCTTGAAGCTCAGCATCAAAAAAACTAAGATCATGGCATCTGGCCCCATCACTCCTTGGCAAATAGAAGGGGAAGTTGTGGAAGTAGTGACAGACTTCACGTTCCTGGGATCCCAGATCACCGCAGACTGTGACAGCAGCCATGAAATTAAAAGACGCCTGCTCCTTGGGAGGAAAGCGATGGCGAACCTAAACAGCATGATAAAAAGTAGAGACATCACCCCGCCAACAAAAGTCCGCATGGTCAAAGCAATGGTATTCCCAGTAGTCATGTATGGCTGCGAGAGTTGGACTATAAGGAAGGCCGAGCGCCGTAGAATAGATTCTTTTGAACGATGGTGCTGGAGAAGACTCTTGAGAGTCCCTTGGACTGCAAGAAGATCACATCAGTCAATCCTTAAAGAAATCAACCCTGACTGTTCCCTGGAAGGCCAGATAATGAAAATGAAGCTCAAATACTTTGGCCACCAAATGAGAAGGGAGCACTCACTGGAGAAGATCCTGATGCTGGGAAAGATTGAAGGTCAAAGAAGACGGGGACGGCAAAGGATGAGATGGTTAGACAGTGTCATAGATGCAACGAACATGAAATTGAGCAAATGTCAGAGGACGGCGGAAGACAGGAAGGCCTGGAGTGATCTGATCCATGGGGTCACGAAGTGTCGGACTCGACTGTGCGACTGAACAACAAATGATGCTGCCACTTTTTTTTAGTTTACTAGTTATGACATATCTTAGTAGATGAAGGCTTTCTGGTTCTAAAACTTGGTCATAACCAACAGTCAGTTCCACTCGTCTTCTAGGTAAAGAGAACGAGATACGTCAGTAGAATGTCGAGAGTGAAAGCTGATTTGCCCATCCATGTATATCATTTGATGACTCATCATGTTGAGTCTTCCATCGGAATGCAATCCATTTAAACGTGACATGAGGCAAGTCTGTTGTTTACACATGCAAGCTATATTTCCCCATGCTTAAGAAAGACAGCAGTTACACTGGCTGGTTATGATGAATTGGTATCGCAGTTTGGTGTAGTGGTGAAGTGCATGGACTCTAATCTGGGAAAACTGGATTTGATTCCCCACTCCTCCACTTGCAGCTGCTGGTGTGACCTTGGGCAAGCCATAGTTCTGTCAGAGCTGTTCTTGAAAGAGCAGTTTCTGTCAGAGCTTTCTCAGACCCACCTACCTCACAGGGTGTCTGTTGTGGAGAGGGGAAGGGAAAGGAGTTTATAAGCTGCTCTGAGCCTCCAAGTGAAGGGTGGGGTATAAATCCAATCTCTTCTTCTTCTTCTCTCTTCTGTTTCCCTTACTTGTATTACTGTGAATGTAGTACTCAGCTATGGATCTGACCCAACTGTGAGTTTGGGTTTTTTGCAGTGTGTATGAGTAATAATACATATATTACACAAGACCTTACTTTGATGTTGCAGTTACTGAGCAAAGAAGGAATGAAGGGATGCAAATATATGTCTCTTAATCTTATAAATCATAGGCAGAAACTCAGATGGGACCACAGTCACATTACGAAGAATTCTAGAGTTTTGGCAAATTAATTTTAAAAAATGAAGAAGTGCGCTCGCACATGAAAGCTTATACCTTGAATAAAATTTTGTTGGTCTTAAAGGTGCCACTGGACTCAGACTTTGTTTAGCTGAGGTAAGACATTGTATGTACATCAAAGGGAAGCTAGATGTTTCATTAAACCAGCTTTCTAATAGATCCAGCAAGAATATTTACTAGCCTATTTGCCTACACATATTTATGATTGTTCATTTGTGGCTTCAGAGGGAGATATCCCATAGCCCAATTCATTTTGTAAAGTCTTTCTTCCTGGTTGCATATTTACCTTCTACAGAAAACTGCAATGGGAGGCTTAGAGAATGCAAGCAAGATGGTAGTCACATCTTCATTATACATTAAACAGAGAACACAGGATGAGAGAACACAAGTTCATCTTAAATTCCAGCAACTAATGATGGTGCCACCTAGTGAGGAAACCATAGAATGTTTCTTTCTCCAAATGCCAACTAGGTTAGTTGTTGTAGATTTCCAGGCTGTATGGCCATGGTCTTGGCATTGGAGTACCTGACGTTTCACCAGCAGCTGTGAGGTGTAACACAGAAAGATGGAGTACTCTCTGTGTCAAGGTGAGAAGTACTCTCTGTGTCAATGTGAGAAGCCTACCATTTTTTCTTCTCACCTTGACACAAAGAGTACTCCATCTTTCTGTGTTACACCTCACAGCTGCTGGTGAAACGTCAGGTACTCCAATGCCAAGACCATGGCCATACAGCCTGGAAACAACTAATGAACTCTACAACAACTAATGAATTCCGGCCATGAAAGCCTTTGACAATATATAGCCAACTAGGTTATTTAGAAGAAGAAGTGGAAGAGATCGGATTTATACCCCGCCCTTCACTTGGAGTCTCAGAGTGGCTTACAAACTCCTTTCTCTTCCCCTCCCCACAACAGACACCCTGTGAGGTGGGTGGGGCTGAGAGAACTCTGACACAAACTGCTCTTTCAGGAACAGCTGTGCCAGAGTTTGTGTCTGACCCAAGGTCACATCAGCAGGTACAAGTGGAGGAGTGGGGAATCAAACCCGGTTCTCCCAGATTAGAGTTTGCACACTTAACCACTACACCAAACTGGCTCTCTTTACAAGTATGATTTTTCTTGCTTAGGATGGAAAGGTGGTAAGGGAGAGTAATCCAAGAGCTGGTTCTTGCTGGAATGTGAGCAGGATGTAAGGGAGGGAAGATAAGGGGCCCAAAGTGCCACTGAGTCTGGGCTCTGATAGAGGCTGCATCCGCACATGGCTGGATATTGTGCTATCATTGCACCATAGCCATTATTTGCAACTGGATTGTCTTGTCCACACAGGAAAATCCGGTTACAAATGACTGCTGTAGCATGTGTACTATATAATGATGGGTGGATTAGTCTATGTATGTCATTTCAGAAATTTAAAAAAATCTTGAATGACTCATGAGATTGTATGGAATAGGATCAGAGGGAAGGGACAGGTTTGTACTAGGTATAATTATGCTTGAGCCCTGCATGCATGCAGTTCTGGCTTATATTTGGCCCCCGGCTTGCCATTGTGTCATGTGAAAAAAGGTAAGGCAGGAACAGGCAGTACATGGATATAACCGGCAGTGGCAATGAATGTAGTGACTGAAGCAATTCTTCTTTTCAGCCATCTTGTGACCAAATGTATTTGTTTGTTTGTTGTCCACTTTCTCACTGAGACTTAAGGCAGATTACAGAGGACAGAAAGAGAAAAATAATAATAATGAAGTATAGGACACTAAATGAACAATGCAATAGGGCTAGGAGTACAAACTGAATCACAATGAGAGCAACGGTGTGAACATGCACTACAAGATATACAGTGAACAATGCATTAGAACTAGGAATGCAAAACTGAATGCCAATATCAATGTACTAGGATGAGGAATTAAACAACAATGTGGACAGCAAACGGCCCAAGCCAGCGTCATGTGAGCAAAGCAGAACGTAGGTAATTACCAAAGCAATGCATATGCAGTGGGACTTTTGCAGATGGTAGGAGGAAAAAAGTGTGAACAGCGTGTTAGGGGTTTTTCCCCCTTTACCAAGGTGCATTTTTAATATCTATCTCTTTCAAAGGTAGATTTTAGAAGCATGCGCTAGTATAAACGGGGCAATTTTTAATTGAAACAAGCTTAGGCATATAGAGCTGTTAAGTGCTATTGTTTGCTCTGCATGAAAAACGTGCATCTAGATGGGATCCCCAGCTTCTTTCAACCCAAAATTCCCCGAGTTCCTATTAATGAGCGCAGATATATTTCCCTGACTGCAGAGCAGATTCTTGAATTGCCAGTGGGACAACAGGGGTGGTTAGTCTATCAAATGACTATTAATTAGGTTACCTCCCACTGCCTTTGACATGTGAGAGGATGTGCTTGTGGGTCAAAATAAAATGAGGAGGAAACAGAGAGGGAGCAGGGATGATGAGGGAGGGGAGGGACAGGGGGAAGTGGAAATAGAGCTGGAAAGAGATATTTAGAAAGACTAAAGGAGAAAGGTAAGAAGTCGTGCTTGTCTTAATGGCTCAGGATGGGGAAAAGGCACAGTGAGAGGAAACAGTTGAAAACACAAAGCATAGAAAGGTTTTTGTACAGCAAGCATTCATAGTCATCTGAAATGATCACTAATTCATCTAAGTAATAATCAGGATCTCTATTTCCAGCCCCCCCCCCAACCAAAACACAGAACTTCAGAAGCCAGCCTTTGTTTTGTGCCTGTGCTAGCAGCACATCTTGCTTCCATGTACACCATCCTAGAGTGGAACGCAGGAGAGTGTCTGATCTTTTTTCAGGCAGGGGAGGGTGTGAGCACAGTCTTCAGAGCCTGTTAGACTCCAGCAGAACAAAGTCTTGAGTCGAGTGTGGCACCTTTAAGACCAACAAAGTTTTATTCAAGGTATGAGGTTTTGTGTGCACTCCCAGTTCTTCAGAGACAATGAAATGGAAATTACCAGTCCATACATATAGGTAGAGGGTGAGATGTTTAGCAGATTCAAGGACCAAACAGGAATAACAAGCTTAGTTTATATGGTTCCAATTTGTTTGGGTTTAATTCGGGGGGGGGAGACCATAGTGAAGGAAATAAACACAGTTGGCATCTGGGTTTATTGCAAGCTCTGGTACCAGTGTCCATATTCAAATTAGATGTATTATTGTGGGTGAGAATCTGTTTGAGATTGGGGGGGGGGCTGTCTATGTGCAAGAAAAGGTCTGCCCCCCCATTACTTGTCAAAGAGAACTGTCATTATCCAGTAGAGGTTGTAAGTCACTGATGATGAGTTGAACTGTTTTGAGTTGAGAGCTGTATGTGACCACTAGTGGTGTTCTGTTATTGTCTCTTTGGGGCCTGTCTTGCAACAGGACTCCAGATCAGTTTCCCTTTGTGTGAGTGTCCTTAGAAGGGAGCCAGAAGGCTTGGCCTCTGATGCCAGCTGTGAAGGAAACTGTCCTAGGCTGAAGGCACAGCCAGCGTGTGATCTCCAAAGAGGTGTATTCATGCCGACGTTGTTGCACTCCAGGCTCTAACCTCAGGCAGCAGAGGAATTGCAGGGCAGCTGGCTTGCTCTTCCTAGGGAAAAGAGAGGGGTTTGGAGTGCATGAGCAAACTGCTGGAAAATTGTAAGTTTGCTGCCCTTCAAATACTGACATCTTAGGGCTGATCCATGTTATGCAGGAATTATGTTTGCTGCTGTTACACATGTGTCACACTGCTCTTTGCGGAGTTAGCTACATAATGTACAAAGGAGATGCCAAACATCCAGTGATCATGTGCCAGGAAGCAGTGGCCAAATGTGGCTTTTTGGTGCATATTCACCAAGAGCCCCCATAAGTTTAGAAACATGAACCTCCCGTTTACACTTTATATATTTACTGCACTGCTGTGTAAAGTACGTGCTAGGTCATATTTATTTAACCTTTGCAATACATTGACTCTGGTGTCTGAATAAATATATCGTTCTGAATACCTGTTGGTGTTCTGTGCTGGCTGGTCCTTATAGCCTCACCTGCCTTGACACCTCCTGGGACGAATGAAGACAACTCAGATATGGTTTTGCCTTTTCCAGGCAAAGAAATATATGAAACATATGGGGACTCCGGCTGATTCTCCCATCTTGCTGCCTCACATGCCAAATTCCATTCTGTTCCTGATTGCCCACTGATTCATGGCGTCAGGTCTTGGGCAGGCAGGAGGCTGCAGTGGGAAGGGAGGAAAAGATCTATTCTGGGAATTCTTTCTCTGCAGTTCATTAGATCCAACTTAGTGTGTTTTAGGGCCTTTGGTGGTGGTGGTGGGGGAAAGACTTTTTTTGGGGGGAAATCACTAGCTTCCATCTCAAGTTGCTTGCAAGGGAGGGTGGGATATAAACCAAACTAAACTAAACCAAACCAAATAAAGAGACTGTCATGCTGGAGTTCCTGCCACTGGTTCGATGGTGGTGTCTGCAACATACAGGGGTCATTTCGTAGAAAAAGAGCTGCAGGAGCTCATTAGCATAACTTATTAGCATATGCCACACCCCCTGACATCACCAGAAGTGTGCACCAGCCCCTCTGACAGGCAGAAGCACCTGGGATCCATTCTTTCCCCCCTCTCCCTTCCCTTCGCCTCCAAGTCGGGCGAAGGAAAAGGGGAGGGGGAGGATCTCAGGCGCTTCTGCCTGACAGAGGTGCTGGCGTGCCCACAGCCAGCCTGGGTGAATTATAGAATCATAGACTCATAGAGTGGGACGGGACCTCCAGGGTCATCTAGTCCAACCCCCTGCACAATGCAGGAAACTCACCAATACCCCCCCACACCCCAGTGACTCCTGTTCCACGCCCAGAATATGATTAAAAAAAACTCCAGGATCACTGGGGGCCAAACTGGCCTGGAGAAAAATTGCTTCCTGGCCCCAAAGTGGCGATCAGAATTTCCCTGGGCATGTAAGAAAGGGCCACAAGAACTAAGCACTGATGAAACCCTTCCTGCTCTACCTCTCGTGATTTGCCTAAGTTCACACAATCAGCATTATGATCCTTTTAAAGTTGAAAGCATGATATAAATGCAAAGGACTATTTGTAAGATTATCTGTAAGACACAAGACCAGGACGCATCTCACTTCTGGCAATCACTTGGAGAGACCCTATCACTCAGCTTCCATTGCCCCCCACACACCCCACACTGGAATAAGAACATAATATCAGGCCATACCACATTGCAATAAAGCCCCTACAACTGTATACAGAAATACTGAGCTTCCCTACCATTTGCCACAACTAGCCCACCACACAACCAGGATCAAGACTCCTAAGTGAACCAACAGACAGGCATACACTC
>NW_015170887.1:752022-757134 GCF_001447785.1 Gekko japonicus
AGCTGAGGCTCAATGTCTCCAGCTGCTCCGCCACCTTCCCTTCCCTTGGTTTGCTCGGGTAGCCCGAGCAAGCCGGCTGCTGGAGGGAAGGAGAGGCGGGTTAAACCACCTTCCCTTCCCTTGGCTTGCTCAGGATCCCCGTGGCTACAGAGAGCCCGAGCAAGCCAGCTGCTGGAGGGATGCTGGAGGGACGAACCAAATGCACCCCCGCAAATGGCCCATTCGGGCCCCTTTCAGGCTGCTGCGGGCCGAATCAGATTCTCTGATCTGAATTGGCTTCCCACAGTTCAGCCCCATTATATCCTATGGGCCATTGAAGTAAATGGCAAAAACGTAGGGTATATTCTGGGGGCTGAAGGAGAGGGAGTTTGAGGGAGAGGCGCCAAAAATGCAGGGTAGCTGCTGGAGCCTCTCCCCAATGTACCTGACATGTTTCAGGAACATTGAACCAGGGGGTCCAATTCTACGGGCCCCCAAACAGGTTGCCCCCATTCCCTCCATTGTTCTCTATAGTAGGAAAAAAGTTATATAGTGCTGCATGGAACAAAAACTTTCTACATTGTGCGTGGCAGAAAACTTAGTTTCTGATCCCTACTTGGGCAGAACTTGAAAAGGTAGTCGGGAATTTGCAGGCACATCCATAGATAGTACTCTGTGTTGTAGTTCTAGGAGGCAGAAACCCCCACTCCCTAGTAGGAGTAGCTTTAGGTGTAGAATCTTTTTACAAATATTTCAGCTGTTAGTCCCTTTCTTTTGTCTCCAGTGGGAAGGGTGTTCCATTTTCCCATCAAACCCATGACCTGATCGACTAGAACTCATTCCAACAGAACTCAACAGGCTTCATCCTGATACTTACCAGAGGCTGCATTCAGATGGGCAGCTAATCCCACCATTGGCCTGGCTCTAATTTGATCCCGATCTTTTAAATCTGGTGTTGCACAACCAGACAGCTCCCCCCGTGAATCGCCTTACCACGTGCGGACTCCGCTGTGGATTGTCTACACGGCATCCACTGAAGGAGCCACGCAGTCCATTTTTAAAAATTATTCATTTGTGCATGCACATATGCGCTTCATGGCATACTTGTTTTTCAGTGCATGCATGGAACTGAATGGTTAAAGCACTGCATGAAGAACTACTTTGCATGTGGAAAGACCTACCTTATCCTCCCTCTAGGTCCAATTACAATTATCGATGTTCACAGGCCGTTTATAAACATTAAAGTGTCTGTGACGCTTGAGCAGAGCTCCGCGGCTATCATTTGTATATGTGATTATACACATATCGCTTAGAGATTTTTTTAAAATGCTATCCATTCGGGATGGTCGGGAGCAGGGCTGATTGTGTGATGGAACAGACGGGGGAAAGTCTGTCATTGGCCCGTCGGGAAGCATCAGCACCAGACTTTCACCGGTATCTTTTAAGTACGGCTCCCTGGCAGGGCTAAACGGGCTGATCATGGGAGCAGCACCTTTTCCAGATGTCGCTGTCTGATCATTCCCTTTAAATCCACCAGGCATTCATGCCTGGGTCAGATCTAAAAAGCCATCTGATTGGGACCAGAGACTGTCAGACTTTGCCTTTGCATCCAGATTCATCCTGGCTCCATCTAATCAGCCACCCCCTGGCTGTATCCATTGTCTAAATATTTTTAAGCTACAAGAGGGCCGCTCTAAATTACACAAGAGTTCTGTGTAATACAGAAGCTTGCATACTGTTTTTTAAAAAACATTGCTTGGTCCTAATAAAAGTATTTACTGTCCCTGTGAATTCTGAAAATTTATATGCATTGTTCAGAGAAGTTCTTTGAGCAAGATGCCATTGTCCTGCAGGCTTCTTGATTATGCTTCTCTCTTGAAAATCTATATAGTGGCACTCTAGAGGCAAAACAGGCAATGATCGAACTGTCAATTGAGCAGGCAGGTGGGCAGGTAGATTTGGTCAGTCTGGAAGGTGAACAAATTGCTTCACACTTAGGCAGCAGGCCAGAGTCAGAGGTTTACGTGCTCAGGTGGAACACCATTGTCCCCTTGCCAGCTGATTGGGGTCACATGTAATTCTGTAGGTCAGCTTATCATGTAATTGAGTTTCACTATACTCTAGTAATACTAATAATAATTTTACTGGAAACATCCCAAGCTTGTTCTTAGTAAGGGATCCAGCTTCTCGTGGTGAACTAAACAACATCCTTAACCTCCATGCTATTAGGAAGTTTTTGAAATGGAATTCCATATTGTGGCTGAACTCAGAGAATTTTGTTATTTCTTCCAAGGGCATTTGTCAACTATTCAAAGAAAATCTGGTTGCTCATTTTTTACCTATTTGCTTTGGCATTAACATTAGTTTAACTATAAATCCCTTTATTTCCCTACCTTGGCTTTCCCCTTGTTATCAGAGCTTACATACACCTTATTACAACATGGGTATTTGCTTAAAACAGCAATAAAAAACCCTACCCAAGACACATTCTTTTTCTCTTCCCCACATCTCCAAGGTTACTGAGAATGTGAAACCAGATTCCCTTTCTGCGTTTGACCTTAAATACATCTGAGAAACACTTGTAGGAAGTTAAGTATTCTACACGTGCCTTCGCCTGGATTGGTGTGTGGTGGTAGCAACTGGTGTAAGTGCAAGCAAAGATACACATGTGACTATTGTTAAACTAGACTGATTCAGTTTCAAGACAATGCCTGCCTAACAGTGGAATCCTAAACAGAATGACACCTTTCTAAGCCCATTAAAGTCTGTGGGTTAAGAAGGGTGTAACTCTGTTTAGGATTGCACTGTCAATTACTTAAAGCACAGCTGCAAGGGGAAAACAACATTCATAAAGCAGGAGGAACCGAGGACAGCCATGCATTGCAGTCATAAACCTTTATGGATACTCATTTCATCCCCCCCCCCCCCCCCGGCTCTGTGGGCAGGGTCGTGTTTGTTTTTCAGAAATGAAGCCAAAGCAATAGAAGATGGTTTTAAAGAGGAGTTGCATTGAATAAGATAATCTTATGTATAGAAATGAACTTTTTTTTTTTTAGAAGGTTGAGAAAATAGAAGATATACTAAATCAAGGGCCTCCTCTCCCTTATTTCAGGTTTTGCCGTCTCGCCTTGCTTTGGCCAGAGATCTCATGAGCCATGCCCCCACCTACAGTTGGTCTTTTTATTTGGGCAGCAGCCAGGAAAAAATGCTGCCAGACAAGCCATCTGGTCTTATCCAGGAAGGAGCCTGGAAAATTCCAGCATGACTTCAACTCATGGGCTACTAGAGGCATTGCATCCCTTGTGTGATTTTCTGCACCCGAGACCTCATAGCTCAGATAGAATGGATGAAAGTCGCTGTCACTTCCGAAAGAGATGAATTGTCCCTGTTCTTAAGAGCGGGAGGGGGCCGTTTGGGAACTGGTGTGAGGCAGAGCTTATCTTCAAGCTCCAGTTAAACTCTTAGTTAACATAATGTTTTGATGACCATTTACCAAAGGGGTAAATTACTATAGTGTACCCCTCAGTAGGCTAGTTATACATAATATCCTACCGCATGCTGAGGAATACTTTACCACTCCTCTGCTTCTCTGGATTTTTGGTCAAGTGTGGAATTGGATGTGCAATAAAATTCTCTTCTCTACTTGGAAATGGAGAAAAAATTAACAAGTAGGTACATGAACACATTGGTAAATTTACCACTTAGATAATAATCATTTTAGTTTCCCCTTTGTTGATTATGTAATTAAGATTCCCACCCCAGTCTCTATATTTTTTTCTCCTAATGCAACAATAATTGAAATACAGTGGAAAGAGCTGTGTTAAGACCCTTTGTATCTAGAATGAATAGTTCTATTAATTTCAATGAGTCTCAGTCATTGACAGTGAATTCTGGTCAAGGATATGTCAGTCGCATCATTTAATAAGCTCCACCATTTTTCCCCCTGCCTCCTCCACTCTGCCACTAGCATCCTCTGCTAGATAATGTGGTGGTGCACTATCTTCATTCTGATGATATAAATTATATGGATACAAAGGTATTCCTGCAAGAATGGAAGGCACATACTCACTCAAAGGGGCAATGTCTGAGATTTCCATTTGCTAAAGTAGTGGTACCCTGTGCATTGCATGCCATGCTGTTCTCAAGGGTTCTCTGACTTGCAGGAGTAGTTTTTGGAATGGTGTGTGTGTGTGTGTGTGGGGGCTACCAAAAACAGAGGGGTGGAAAAGATTTATTCTGCAGGTGGACCTCAGCTTGTGGTTCTTTGAACCCAACCTTTCGTGTTGTTCTACTAACCATGCCTTCCCCAGCAATCCCCTTTGACCCCCTGAAAAAGTATTGCTGAGGACTGAGGGAACTGAAACTGAAGATACACTCAAATGAAAGTCAAACTCTGTTGTCACAAACCTGCCTTGCTTAGCCATTTCTTGGCCTTTCAATGGTTTGGTTCAGGCTTTTGTGCCTAGTCACGTTGCTGAAAGCTTCTCTCTGAGAAATTAATGTTATGCTGACTTGCAGTTTCCAGTTCAAGGCTGGAGTTTTGCACTCACATCCCGTTTCATTAGTGCAAGGAAATCTAGGCATGGGGAAGTTGTTTGACTGTCAATATGTGTCATCTGCAGAGGTATGTGGTCACATGTCTTAGCAACACACCTGATGGGCCAAAAAAAAATCAGGCCAGCTGCAGGATGTCTGGCATAAAGCAAGATGATTAATTCTAGTTTGGTACTTCTAGCCATGCTAGGGTTGCCGTGTTGCTCGTCACTCTGGTGGGGGGATTGGGGGGGGTGTTTTATTTATTTATTTATTTATTATTATTAAATTTATATCCCGCCCTCCCCCGTAGGGCTCAGGGCGGCTCACAAGGCAAGAAATCTCGCGGTAATAAAACATCAAATACATTATAGTAACATTTAAAAAAACATCCCTTGGGCCCCCCCCCCCCATGATGGTAGTATAACGGGGGGGGCGGAGGCCCCTAGTCAAAAGCCTGGTGGAAGAGCTCCGTCTTACAGGCCCTGCGGAACTGCATCAGGTCCCGCAGGGCCCGGATCTCCTCCGGGAGCTCATTCCACCAGGTGGGGGCCGCCACCGAAAAAGCCCTGGTCCTCGTGACAGCCAGTTTTGCATCTT
>NW_015170887.1:758649-758764 GCF_001447785.1 Gekko japonicus
ATGCTTAACACGAGTACAGAGACGACGCCTGGGAGCGATCTCGTCGATGGCTGCGGAGAGTCGGACATTCCAGTCCTCCACCAGCTCATCCAACGAGCAGCCAGGGGGCCTAGGA
>NW_015170887.1:759198-761436 GCF_001447785.1 Gekko japonicus
CATTAGGCGGTCGGTACACCAGCCAAATTGCCAAACTCTCCTCGGCCCCCAGCAGCACGCCGACACATTCTATGTCCGCGATCTCTACAGCCGGGAGTGGCCTGAAGGAGTAAGCCTCCCGAACGAGAATAGCCACCCCTCCCCCCCGCCCCCGATTCCGTGATTGGTGAAGGACCGAGTAACCTGGGGAGGCTAACTGTGTGAGAGCCAAAGTCTCCCCTTCCCTCACCCAGGTCTCAGTCACGCACGCCAGGTCCGCCTGATGTTCCGTCACAAAATCCCGTAAGGTTGTGACTTTGTTGTTAATGGACCTGGCGTTGCACAACACCAATGATGGAGGAGGGTCCATCCTGGCCCCAATGCTAGCCACCCTTGGGATGGGCCGTAGGCTGGAAGGGCACCGAGCTCTCTTGTTTC
This sequence comes from Gekko japonicus, assembly GCF_001447785.1. NCBI lineage: Eukaryota > Metazoa > Chordata > Lepidosauria > Squamata > Gekkonidae > Gekko > Gekko japonicus. The sequence continues at coordinate 759,616 of NW_015170887.1, forward strand.
TCAGTGGCCTTCCATTAACACACCGCCTAGGCCCACCGCTAAATTTCCCCCTCCTCAAGAGCACCGGAATCTGTTGTTCGCACATGCTGTTATATTATTCAATGGCTGTCGCTGAGGTTTCAAGCCACCAAATGCACTACACAGCAAAAAGTCTGTCCCCACCAATTGGTAGCAGACACACGTCACCAGTCCTGACAGTGCAATTATACTTGCAATTTACAGTTACAATTTCAATTAAAGGCTGCACAAAACAACATTACACTAACATCATATCAGCTAGGCACAACAATCACCTACACCAACAATAAATTCCATATACCCAGCCCGCCAACAAACTTTCCAACAACACCCAACAGCCAGACTAACACCATGTCTTCTCACACATTCATCTCAGTCTTCACACTGGTGACCTTCTACACATCTCTCTCTTGCTGGTTGCAAAAGGGCTATGCTGGACTCAGTCCTCTGCATGCGAGGTTCCCTCTTCTGTCCAGTAGAGGGCTCTACTGTTGTAAGATCTTCCAGCCCTTCGCCGCTCCCAGATCAGCTGGAAAAAGACCTGGGCTCCGCCAAGCACACACGGGCCCCGCCGAAAAGGCACAGAACAATCCGGTATGGCCCAGCAGACGCAGCCCCAATCGCCTTCTGAGTCAGGACCCCCGCGTTGGACCCTCCACTCAACCAACCTGCCCCCGATCGCCCCAGCCGGGCTCTCTGTGCCGCCGCCGCTCAGCACCGCGCCCCCGCTCCAGGCCCCCACTCTCCGAAACCGTCGTTCAACCAGTTTTGGGGGTGGACGGGATGCCCCCAAGCCCCGCTCCAAATCCCACCCCCAAGAGCAACCACTCACCTGGCCACCACTCTCCCTCCCCTCCTGCCCGATTTAAAGGGACCATGTGGCCCACTGACCAGCTGGAGGGCCCTTTAAATCTAGCAGGAGGGAGGGAGAGGGGCGATCACGGGCCACACTATTGGCTCACAAAAAGACCCTTTAAATTTTCTTTCCTGTTTTTGCACTGCTCTTATATTTGTATACTTTTGCATGTTATGTTTAATAAACTCTTATTAATTACTAGAAAAAAGGCCCGTTGTGGAAATAAATACAACGGCCTCTAGAAAGAGGCTCTGGGCAGGGGCCCCGGCCTTGGACACTCAGTGTCAATTTGCTGTGGCGACCTCAGCAGGGTATAATGACACTGAGTCCACCATTTTCTCCAGAGGAACTGATCTCTGCTACCTAAAGAACAGTTGTAATTTTGAGTGATCTCCAGCCCTCACCTGGAGATTGGAAACAATGGTTCCCCAGAAGGGAATGGTTGGTTTGGAGGGTGGAGTCTATGGCTTTGTACCTGTCCGAGGTCCCACGCCTCCTGAAACCTCACCCTCTCCAGGCTCCATCCCTCACATCTCCAGGAATTTCCCACCTGGAGTTGGCAACCCTATCTCCTTCCCAGCCAATCATCAACCTACCTTTATTTCCCCCTCACTCTTCAGCTTTCCACCCCCCACACACCTGCAGCCTCTCCCGTGCTCTGAAACCCTGACTGCTACATCACATTGGCTGTCATACGGGGGCCACCTCAGCAGCATATAAGGATACAGAGCCCACCATTTTCTCCAGGGGAACTGATCTCTGCCGTCTGGAAAGCAGTTGTAATTCTGAGTGATCTCCAGCCCTCACCTGGAGATTGGACACATTTTACCTCAGAACAGCAAACTACTTAGAATGTTAGAGGCAAAAGCCAATCAAGTCGCATATGCAAATGACCTCTGTGTTCCGAGGCAAAGGCCAATGAGGCTGCATCTGCAAATAACCTCTGT
>NW_015170887.1:761857-777505 GCF_001447785.1 Gekko japonicus
AGGAGGAGGAGGAGGAGGAGGAGATTGGATTTATACCACTCCCTTCACTCTGAGTATCAGAGCAGCTTACAAACTCCTTTCCCTCCCCCTCCCCACAAAAGACACCCTGTAAGGTAGGTGGGGCTGAGAGAGCTCTGACAGAAACTGCTCTTTTCAAGAACCCCTCTGACAGAACTATGGCTTGCCCAAGGTCATCCAACAGCTGCAAGTGGAGGAGACTCAAACCTGATTCTCCCAGATTAGAGTCTGCACACCACTTTACCAAACTGGCTCAATAGAGGGGCTGGTGGTGGCTTGTTACCATGGGCAGTGAGGATTCACTCCCCAGTCTTGTGTGTTTTGCTCTTGTCCTTCACCCAAAGTCTTTTTCATGTTCAACTCTTTGGGCGTGTTAATATTTTATTTATTTTATTTATATTTCAATTTGTATCCCGCTCACCCCCGAAGGGCTCTGACATTTGCATGTCAACAGTTTTCAATATCTTATTTCTTAAAAGTTAAACAACCTAAAAGAAGTATATGCTATTGAGTTCTCATATTTTGAAAATTTTACAAGAATTGCAATAGAATGATTTGCAAGTAAAATTTTGTAGTTTAAATCTAACATTTAAACTAAATTAAGTATGCTTTATTGAATTTGATCTATTAGTAATATTTCAGTTAAGTCATTTTTGGCTATTAGGGACTATGGCTGAGATATTTATAGGGCATGTGAGATGAATTTGCTGCACATTTTTAGCTTTGTTTACTGAACATAAGGTTTTTTAAAATGTTACAATTCAAAATTTTCCAGAAATCCAGTATCTTTATAATGAACTTCTGACAGTTTAACAAGGCAATCTTAAATGGATTTACACCCTTTTAAACCCACTGAAGTCCATCATGGGTTTAGCAGAATGTAACTTTGTTTAGAACAGTGTTTCCCAGTTTGTGGGTTGAGACACAAATTGGGCTGTGAAGCCTCTGAAAGTGGGTCATGGGCCAGCCCTCTCTAATGGCTGCCCCTATGGTACCAGTGGTTTGGGTGGAGAGTGAGTTGAGAGCAAACACTGTGTTAGAAGCACAAGCTCCTACCATGGAATCACAGGAATCTTCTGGATGTGGGGGGTGGACCTGGAAGTGAAATCATAGGATGTGATATCACAAAAGTGATGTCACATCCTTGCTCCTGGCTCCACACCAAAGTCTTCTGGCTCCACCCCCAAAGTCCCCAGATATTTCTTGAGTCGGACCTGGCAACCTACCCTGCCCTTTCCACTGTTCTGTTTCGCATTTTGGAAACCAAGATCTGACCTTGGACACAGTATCTTACATGTCATACATCAGTTGATACTTTTTCTTCACTGTATGTACATGTTGATTAAGTAAAATATGTCCTGATGATTACTAGACTGACAGATTAGGATTACTAGTCCTAAACAGAGATACGCCTTGCTAAACCCATTGAAGTCATTGGGCTCAGAAGGGTGTCACTCTGTTTAGGATTGCACTGTGAGTGTTTTAGAGTCTTGGGGGGATTAGAGGGAGTACTGGAGAAGAAGAGGGTGGTCAGAGGCTGAAATGTAACCTCCTTAGGTACTTTGGCTGTGTATTTCGGAATGCCAGTTGCTTGGGGTTCATGTTGGGGGCAGCTGTGCCCTTTGTGTATGGTTCTTGGTTTTTCAAAAATATCTGATTAGCGACTTCCGGTTTATGGCGGCACGCTAGCAGACTCACCTCCCGGACCTCCCGGGGGTGAAGCTGTGCTCCACCCGAAGAAGGGGGTGCACAGGCTCGCAACCCCTCCCCGGGGCCCGGCGAAGGGACCCTGGCCATGGAACTTATAAGACGTTGCCTCTTCGACGGCGGAATGCCGGAGAATTGAGGCGCCTCTTCGTTCCGACGGTTCTCCGTGCTGTGAGACCGTATGGACTTAGTGACACTGACCGGGACAAGCGCAGGAGATCACGCGGCAGAAATGAAATGAAAGCGAGGTCAAATGACCAATTATGAACATGAGTCAATTCCGAAGCGTTTAAAGGGGAAAAGATAGCTCCCCACCCCACCCCACCGAACGGGGGAAAAACGAGCAGGGGAGGGACGCCTCCTATGCACACGAACTTTTGAGCGATTGAGGGGGGGGAGCGGAAGAAAACGCGAGGGAAACTGCCTAGAAGTACTTACCAAAGCGAATCTAAGCGGTCAAGCGCACATTCAGACACTTTAAAAAAATTCGCGAAAGTAAACAAACGACAAAGATGGCGGGGAAGAAGGACAGAGAAAGACTTTTGAAAGCAAAAGGGTCTGAGAGCCCGAAACCGGAAGTTACCAGTGAGGTGGCAAAGTCTATAGCGGATTATATGCGCCCTCTGCTGGAACAGCTGAATAACTTCAAGGAACTGATGTCTATAGTGACTCAAAAAATGAAGGTGGAATCGTTGCTTAATGACATGGATGTGGTCTATAGTTCATATTCAGGTTACATAAAGAAAAATGATCTGCCTGGGGAAATTGTGGTAAGATTCTTGAAGAGGCATGTCAGGGATGCAATCCTGAAAGCGGTTGCTGGAACACCACTGAAAGCAGGGGAAAATACCATCAGAACGCTAAAGGATATTCCATTTGAAGTAAGACAACGGAGAAAGAAGTACAAAGAACTCGTGCTTTTTCTTCAGACAAACTCAATTGGATATAAATGGCTATTTCCAGAAGGCATCACTTTCAAGATCAAAGACAAAAAAAAGAAAAGATTGACTCTGTTCTGAAAGCTCAAGAATTCCTAAGGGTTCAGCTGGGAAGGCCAGAGGATGGGAAAAAAGAAAAGTCCAGCAAGTCCAGCGGCGAGCTAGACACTGGTTCTTCCGGAGAGGACTCTCTGTCTGAGCAAGGGGCAGCAGCCCCAAAAAGTCCTTACAAGCTGCGGAAGAGAAGGGGAAAGGAGAAGTAAAGGCTGAAGGACTCTGAAATGTGCCTTTGAGACTTTTGTTATGGGATGATTGGGGGTACTGTTTCTAGACAGTTAAATTTAGGCTTAAAAGGAAAAGTATTATAAATGTTTGACTCAGTTTATGAAGGGATCAATGATGAGAAGACTTGATTTTACTAAGCTAGTTGGAGGATCTCCTCTCTTGGGCTTTTAGTTAGTAGTGGGTTCTTTACTTTATCCCGTATATGTAGTTTCCCCTCCCTTTTCTTCTGTTGTAGTTTTTGTAGTGATAAAAAATAATAAAAAATCCCCTCCGGGGGCTCAAAAAAAATCTGATTAGCCACAGTAGAAAATAGATTGCTGAAAAGCGAGGTCATAGTTTGTATAGGGCACCAAAACATCTTGAGCCAACCTTGAATGAGTCACCATGCCAAGTAAATTTGGACTTGTGGGTCACCTACTGCAAAGATTAGGAACCATGGGATTAGAATTGTAATGTTAGTATGTCAGTGTGTGTTGAAAAGCAAAACAAAAATTAAATCCTGTTTTTGTTTAGGGAATGGGAACCAGAACACTATGAGATGTCTGTATCCAGAAGGAATCATTGGTGACTATGACAGCAGTAGCATAATTAATAGCATAGCTGTTTATTGAATGCTGGAGCAGAGCATCCTTGGTGGAATGAATTGAAGCCCCATATAGACTAAAATGTGGGCCTCCAGGAAAAAGGAAGTTTTCCTCCTAGGATCCCCCCCCCCCGAATTCCTCCAAGAGAAAAATTGGAATTTCTAGGGAACACTAGGTTAAAAAAACCCTCATATGAAATACTTTTTCTTTTGGAATATGTGAAATGCTTTTTTAAAAAGGTTGTTATGTCCGCAGACTGCCACTAAGGGTCTGCAGCCTCAATCCTTAGCTTGGTTCCAAACACAATTGGGACCAAGGATCCTAGACCACCCTGAGTCCTCCAATAGGGTCTTGGAGGGAAATTCAACCCCCCCAATGGAACTGTGGGTGTGCCCGGGTGGAGTGTATATAGTTGGCCCTTGCTGGGCCGGTTTCTCTGTTGTTGTGAAGTAAAATTAACGTGTATAGTTAGCATGTCGTAGTCCGAGTCTCCACGTGTGAACCCAGTACTTTACAAAGATGTTACTCAAAATGTATAGCAAGCAGATTTTATGTAAAACTATCTGCACCATTGGCAAATGATAATTCCTGTGTACACGGTTGATGAAGGCTTGAGGGTTCAAGAATGACACGAGACACAGATCTGCAGAATCTGTCTGACCCGGACTGGCTCAGCAGCATTTTATTCACTCTCCCCTCTCCCCTCCTCCCTGCCCTGTATATTGAAAAGCTACAAGCAGACTCTAAACTAGAATAACAGGATGTGCTCTGTCCACAGCTCACCTCCTCCTCATCTTTACCCGACTCTAGCCAAGTTTCTTAGCTACAGTGATCTCAGCAGATGTTTACCGGTGCCTTGCACACTACTGCCCAATCTCCCTGTGGGAACATAGACCTCCGGGCATGCCTCCAGAGGTCTGCCATCCCCACATGCCACCCCTTTTTGTTTTTAGTGTGCGGCTAAGAGCGGAATTTCATCCTCAGGCTTGTCTGAGTCGGCAGAAGGTCAGGTCACAGACACCTGAAGAAGGTAGGCCCGAGGCGGGGGGCGACAAAGGTAGCTGAACAGTTGGCATAAAGAAGGAATGCATTGTAGCAAACAGCATAATAAAATCAGGATCATTAGCCCCACAACACCATAAACAAATAATTGCTGTAACCATTTCAAATTAGGAAGCCACCCAGTGAACCAATCCCTACATCTTGCCGAATATGGCCAGTGAGATTTTCGAGCTCTTCCAGACGGTGTTCAATGCTCTGACCTTTATCGGTTAAATTAAAGCAACATATATTTTTGAAGGAAGAACACCCATAATGATGTTTGAAAAGCAAAAAGTCAAGGACCGCTCTATTATTGAGAATAGCTCCTCGTAGGTCCTGTTGTTCAGAATTAAGGAGTGCAATAGCCTGAGAAGTTGCATTAATTGCCTTGACAGCATAACACACTAGTTCAGTCAAGGTTCTAGCATTGCTTACTGCAAGTCCAGGAACCCCGACAAGGGATGCTGCAAGAGCAACATATTCAGCTTTACTCAGCAAGCTTACATTAGAATCACAATCAGGAGGGAGGGAAGCGGAGCGCCGAGTGCAAGATTGTTTCTGTGGCAGGACAATAGCAAGCCGACTGAGGCAACAAGTGGTCTCACTAAGATTGGCAGGGATATAATTAAAAGTGCGGCTGCCACAGGTAAAGAACCAGCCAGTTGGCAGCATGATATATGCATAACTGAAAGACACATTAGTGAGGTGAGTACAATTCAGTATGTCAGGTCCTACGTTAGAACACCGCTGGGTGCGGTTAGTACAGTTAACAATGCGGGTGCAAGTAGTAGTATTGCCACTGGCTACGTAAGGGGTGTGGATGGATAAGGCGGAGTCAGGTACTTGAAGAGTTACAGCCCCCCAATTGGGCATAGTAGAATAGTTCACTGTCATATTTGGGAAATTAGAAAACTGAGTATCTCCCGTTATATTGGCAACTGGTTTACACACAGGAATCAGATGGGTGCCCAGCAGATCTCCTGAAACCACAGAATTAGTCAAACAAAAATGTGTAACATTGGACACATTACCAAGCCTCTCCCAGATATTGAAAGCCATCCTTTCCCTCAAAGGGGGGTGTAGAGTGTTCCCTGTGGGTACCCACAGAATACAAATAAGTAGAGTGCTAGTACATAACCCAATCCCACCAAACAGCTGTCCCCTCTGCTGGCTCGCCATCTCCCCAATCTTCATCCTCTTCTGCCTCAGAGTCGGTGGACTCGTAATCAGAGGAGTCGGTGGAGTCGCCATGGAGACCCTGGCAACGCATACACCAGAGATCATGCCAAAAGCTGCAGTCAGTTATGGAGGGGGGATGGTGTTCCTCAGAAAGGGCAAAGTGGCCTTGAGAGTGTTCCCACACTCGGACTAGATCTGGAGAGCCTGGCTGCCGTTGGAAAAACAATCGAGGCTTCCACGCATCATGGTAGTCGGGGTTGCAAAACTGGAATTCTACCTTCCCCCACCCAAAGGGAGAGTCTGTGGGATCAGAATAGAACCAGACTAGACACAGATAGTGAGGGCAAACTGCAACCGACCCTGCCACCAGATCTGGCCCGTATGGAGACTGCAAAGGGTCAAGAAACTGCTGGCCAAAGACTTGATAACGGTACTCTGGGCTCCAGTTCTCAGAGTTGTCTTGTTGACTGTTGATGTATGGGAAAGCTTGCATTAGTGGGGTGCAAATAGAGAATTGCAGACTAGGTGCTAGTGGAATTTGCAGTAATAACCGCAAAGAGAGCAACACAGAGGTTCTTGGGTGTCAACTCCTTGCCCTGCTCCTGGAGCAGCCTCTGTGCATCGCAGGTCACTCGCTTCATGGCACCCCAAGTCACCAGGGGGGTCTGCGTGGTCCTCAGCCGCGGCTGCCGGGGGGTCTTGGTCAGGCTGACACTCTGGAGCTCTGGAACTGGGTTCAGCCCCCTGTGATGCCATGCCATGTGCTGGACGCACACACTTCGCTGGAACCCAGAGAGGACCTGTGGGCGACAAAGCAGAAGCATACCCTCTCCCCCAGGTCAACAAAGGGACCGGGCCCAACCAAGTGTGGTCAGGCAGAGCCCTGTAGAAAACTTCAGGCTGAGGGAGTGATGGCCGGCTGTGATAGTGCCGGTCATAGGCTGATGAAGAGACAGCTCCAGGGAGCTGAGAAAGTTTAAATGATTATAAGTGAATAAGACCAGATGTACTTGTTGCATGATCCAGGCCTGATTTGGAACACGACCACCTTTCACCCCTTTCAAATGTTTTTCTAAAATAGTTTTGACGGAGCGATTAGCCCGCTCCACCACGGTCTGTCCTGTAGAGTTGTAGGGGATCCCGTAGGAGAGAGCAATGTCCCAACGGGTGCAAAATTGCTGAAAGGCTTGGGAGGTATAGGTAGGGGCGTTATCAGTTTTCAGCCTGGCTGGATGGCCCAGGGCTGCAAAAGTGGCAACACAGTGGGAAACGACATGAGCAGTTGTTTCACCACGCAAAGGGGTAGCCCAAAGTGCACCAGAAAACGTGTCAACAGAAACATGCACATATTTCCAAGGGGCTAAGGTAGGAACATGAGTAACATCCATTTGCCAAAGTTCACAAGGACCCAGGCCATGAGGATTGACACCTCCCTCAGGGCAGTGGGAAAAGCCTGCATAATGGGGGCAGGAAGCCACAATGGCCTGGGCCTCCCACAAAGGAATACCAAACTGTGCCACTAAGCCACGGGAGTTTTTTTTTTTAAAGCCCCAAGGGGGATTTTTTTTACTTTTTAACAACTACAAAAACTACTACAGAAAAACAGGGAGGGAACTACATATACGGGATAAAGAAAAAGAAACCCACATCTAACTAAAACCCCAAGAAAGAATCTCACAACAATTAACCCCTGGCAGATTATTCTTTTTTATATATCCAGAATATGATCTATAGACCACATCCATTTCGTTTAACAATAGCTCTGGACTAATTTCTGCCACTGGGGCTAGCAGTTTACACATCAATTCTCTGAGGCTCTCTCCTTGTTTTTCTGGTATACCCTGAAAGCGAAGAACCAAGTTGGCCTTATCCATTTGTACTTGCAGCATCTGGTCTTCCAAGGATGATGTCTTCTCTTCCAGCTTTCCACCTTCTTTTTAACTTTTTTCATGGTTGCTGTCACCTCCTTTATTTTTTCAGCATCCTGCTTCATGACTTGGATCATTTCTCCCATCTGCGTTTGAGTTGCAGTTATGCCTTCTGTCATCTTTTCCATCTGTTCTTTAAAAGTATTCAGCTGCTCCAGCAGAGGGCGCATACATTCAGCTACAGCTTTGGCTGCCTCGCTAGCCACTTCCGTCCGAGGACTCTCTGGTCCCTTTGTTTTAAGAAGTCTGTCCTTGTCCTTCTTCCCCACCATTTTATACAATTGTTTACTTTTTCTGAATTGCAAGAAAGTCTCTGGATATGCGCCTAAACGTTAAATGGCTCTCGGGTAAGTGCTTCTAGACAGATCTCGCTGTCTTTTTCTTCCGCTCCCCCCCTTTCCGCGTATTTCAGTCCGTTTATAGGCGTCGCGTGGGAGGTATCCCCCCCACCCTTCGCCTCCTCCGTTTAGCTTTTAGGGGTCTGGAGAGCTTCTTTAGTTAGACCATCACTTAATATTGACTCACGTTCATTGTGGGTCTTCCGACCTCGTTCTTTTTTCGTTTAAAACGCTGGATCTTCTTCGCTTGCCCCGACCAGCGTTGCTTCTGCCATACGGCTCCACAGCCGGAGGATCCACCGGAACAAAGAAGCGCCTCGATTCTCGGGCATTCCGCCTTTGAAGAGGCCACCTCTTTAAAGTTCCCTGGCCCCTGGACTCTCCCCCGAGCCCTGGGGGGGGTCCACGATCCTGCGTGGCCCCTTCCCCCGGCTGTAGCACAGACCTATCCCGGGAGGTCCAGGAGATAGGTCCACAAGCGCGCCGCCATCGACCGGAAGTCCAGCCACGGGAGTTTCGATGAAAGAACTGATGGCTCTCCACAGGTGAAGAGGCCATGCACTGCCTGATTAGCCCTGGCATTCCCCTCCGTTAAGGGGCCGGGGAGGCCAGAATGACTGCGGATGTGGGCCACATGGTAGGGGTGCTCCCAGGCTTGCAAGAGTTGTTGTAGGGTAAGAAAAAGCGCCATGAGGTTAGCATCCACTCTAGGGGCAACATAACCCCGGGGAGGGTAGAAATTAACCGGACTACGTATTGAGTGTCAGCAATCAAATTGAAAGGAGAGGCAGCAAAAACCTGAAAAGCTAAAATAGCAGCTGCTAGCTTTGCCCGTTGCGGGGTCGCCTGGGGGGCAGTATATTGGGTTTGCCACACCCCGGCTTGTTGATATACAATAGCTCCGCGCTGCCTCCCCCGTCAGAAAAACCAGTGGGGGCAGCTGACAGGGGCTGTGAATGGTCTAAGCGGTGGAGAGAGTGTGGAACGGACTGTAATAAGGTTTAACATCCCTTGGGGTAATACCTTCCATTGGATTGAAGCACGTGCCCTGGGGCTTATTGCCTTGTTGTATAGCTGCAGCCAGCAGGTTCGCCTGGTAGGACTGAATACCTGGCACGCTTTAAGCATATCAGAAAGAGAGGGGTCCTTGCCCAATCCAGTTATTAAACAGCAACACTCCTGAGTACTGTTTTTTTTAGCTAACTTCTTCAAGAGTTCTACCTGAGCCTCTTCATTACCAATGTGACGCTTTAAAGCCTCCTGTAGTCTATTAATGAACTCAATGTAGGGCTCAGTGGCTTTTTGTCTAATAATTGAAAAAGTCTTTAGCGGCTTGCCAGAGGCTGGAACTCGCTGAAAGACACGATAGACACAACCAGATGAGACCTCAAAGGTAGCCATGAGCAGGACAATCTGCTGAATGGGTTGAGCAAAATCCCTATAGCCATAAAGTTGCTCGGCTGTATAGGCTCCCCTAGAGGCTAGTACCCTAATATGACACTGCTGTTGGAATTCACTATCCCACACTACATATTGAGCTGGAGATAGAAGCATGCGGCATGTTGTTTTCCAGTCCTCTGGGACCAGTACATGATTTCTCATAATAGCCTCTAACATCCCTTGAACATAAGTACTTTGTAACCCCATGTCTCAAATTCCCTTTCGCAATTCTGTTAAAATGTTATTATCGGGTTCCCGTCAAACGTTGCCTCGATCAGATCCTTCGGGCGGGGGGGTCACCTGTGGTCTCGGGCTGGCCGGTCTCGGTGCCGGTGCGGGGACATTGAAAAGCTGGGAGCGGGACTTGTTGATCAGGAATCTCCGGCTGGCCTGGCACCTCCAGCGGGGCTTGCCCTCTTTGGTCGGGGAGTGGCTGAACACCTCCCGCTCCATCCGCTGGTCTCCTCCGCTCCCACATCTCTTTGAACATTCGCATGAGCAGTTCTGGGAGGACTTCGACCACCTCTTCCAGCGTTTGCTGCAGCCGCTGGACATTTTGATCGGTTGTCTTGATTCGCTCCAACAATCCCTCATCTGGGGATGCACGGCCGCTTCTGGCCTTCGTCCGCTCTGTCACCCACGACAGTGCCGTCGGTTCGAACTGGGCTCCCATGGGGGCTGAACTTGGGCCCGCCATGCGCGCGCGGGGGGGGGGAACTCCCGCAATTGGGCCTCAGCTTTTCAAATGTCGTATAACATGCCATGCACTTTGAATGTCTCTCATACCTAACAGTATGTCAGGCTCCCCACAGCATCAAGGCAGTACACTATAAGGGCATGTACATAATCACTGTTAGGTATGAGAGACATTCAAAGTGCATGGCATGTTATACGACATTTGAAAAGCTGAGGCCCAATTGCGGGAGTTCCCCCCTGCGCCATTTAGCCTGGGAGCGAAACGCTTCTAGCTGGCATAATAACTTTCTTCCCACGGCCGAGCCGAGAGATCTCCTAAGCAACTATCTAGCAGCAAACCACCTGTGGCCTTGAGAGATATACATGTTCCTGCAGTCTAGCAATTAGCGCATCAACACATCTACAAAGGAAAAGGGAAGCGAGCATGTGCATACCTAGGATGTCAGAAAAGAACTTTTGGCAGCTTGCTGACAATCATCTTGGTCTCCGGTGAGATGCACCGGACATACAGATACCATTTAAGAAATCTCTTTAATTTCCTCTAAGGAAGGGTTCTGATTCTTTAAGTGGTCCATAAGAACACTTCACGGAGTGGGGTGTGAGGGCGGATGATGCTTATCTGGCGAATCCACTGGCGACGGCTTCTGAGGCGTCGAGGGTAAAGACTCTAAGGGTGTTGGTGCCGAAGGCAGTGTTGGTGCTGAAGGCAAGGGGGAATAAAGTGCAAGAGGTGGTGGTGGCTTGGATAGAACTCATTGAGCCCCCTGGGAATAGGCAGGGGGGCCCTCTTCACTGCATTTAAGAGAAGCCAGAGAAGAGACAGGCGCTATAGCCTCGACCGCAAACCTGCACAGATACCAGGAATGTAACACTTCCACGGGAGCCCGAGGCTCAGCGTGAAAAGTCTTCCCAATCTTTTCCCAGTCCCTAAGTTTTAGGGAACCCTCCTCAGGGTACCAAGGGCATTGCTTCTGAATTTCCAAAAGCAGTTGGGTAAGGGACCGGCCGGCCTTCTGGGCTAGGAACTGTAGTTCTTTCAAATGTTTCTGCTGTGGCAGTGTTAATCTTCCACCCATACTCACCAATGAAGGGGTTGTAAAAACACGATGAGGAGTGCACTCAGGGGCCTATGCCAGGCGTTGGTGAGATGGAGCCTTTCCTGGGGAGGGCTCCCTGTTCGGGCGCCACTTGAAGGCTTGAGGGTTCAAGAACGACACGAGACACAGATCTGCAGAATCTGTCTGACCGGACTGGCTCAGCACCTCAGCAGCATTTTATTCACTCTTCCCTTCCCCCCCCCTGCCCTGTATATTGAAAAACTACAAGCAGACTCTGAACTAGAATAACAGGATGTGTTCACCTCCTCCTCATCTTTACCCGACTCTAGCCAAGTTTCTTAGCTACAGTGATCTCAGCAGATGTTTACCGGTGCCTTGCACACTACTGCCCAATTTCCCTGTGGGAACATAGACCTCTGGCATGCCTCCAGAGGTCTGCCGTCCCCACAGGTTGATATTTGCAATATTTTTCAAGGATACATTTTTTTAAAATGTGACTAATTTTGTCCACAATTAACATGCTATAATGTAATACATAGATTAAGAGTTCAACAATTTCAAAGTTTAATTTGATATCCAAATGTTCTGCTAGTTCTGTTGGGAGTATATGAGACTGTATAAGTTTCTGTCCATTTCTTTTTGTTTCCTGGCAATTTAGTGTTTCTTTATTTTCAGTTTTAAGGTTCCCTACCTATCAGGTAGCATAGTGAACATAAGAACATAAGAGACGCCAATGTTGGATCAGGCCAAAGGCTCATCCAGTCCAACACTCTGTGTCACACAGTGGCCAGAAATACCAGTGCCATCAGGAGGTCCACCAGTGGGGTCAGGACATTAGAAGCCCTCCCACTGCTGACCCCCCCAAGCACCAAGAAGACAGAGCATCACTTGCCCCAGAGCCCCTATCTATACCTTGTGGCTAATAGCCACTAATGGACCTCTAATCCATATGCTTATCTAATTCCCTTTTGAAGCCGTCCATGCTTGTAGCCGCCACCACCTCCTGTGGCAGTGAATTCCAAGTGTTAATCACTCTTTGGGTGAAGAAGTACTTCCTTTTATCTGTTCTAACCCGACCGCTCAGCAATTTCATGGAGTGCCCATGAGTTCTTGTATCGTGAGAAAGGGAGAAAAGTACCTCTTTCTCTACCTGCTCTATCCCATGCAAAACCTTATAAACCTCAATCATATCTCCCCTCAGTCGTCGTTTCTCCAAGCTAAAGAGCCCTAAGCGCTTTAACCTTTCCTCATAGGGAAAGTGTTCCAACCCTTTGATCATTCGAGTTGCCCTTTTCTGCACTTTTCCCAACGCTATAATATCCTTTTTAAGGTGTGGTGACCAGAATTGCACACAGTATTCCAAATGAGGTCGCACCATTGATTTATATAGGGGCATTATGATATTGGCTGATCTGTTTTCAATACCTTTCCTAATAATCCCCAGCATAGCATTTATATAGTGTGCAGCAGTTCACAGGGCTATCTCTAGTAGTGTGTAAATTTGCAGTTTTGCTTGTATAAATCTAAGGCATTTATAATTTTGTCAGTATGCTAAACACTACCATCTTACCTGCTAAGTAAATTATAAATGATGTATTTTATTTTGTTAAAGCTGTAAAAGAAATTTAGATTTGATTGGAAAGTAATTATTACATATATTTACATTTTCTTAAATGTTTTAATTTTCTCCCCAGAACCCACCCCCTGGATTAGTCTATGCTTCCCCCCAACATTTCTGGAAATGTTATGTCTCTAGAAATGCCTGGTTTCAAATCCCCTTCCAATCATGACTATAATTGTGAGAGTTTAGGTCCAGTTGCTTTCTCTCAGCCAGACCAGCCTCAAAGGGATGTTGTGAGGACAAAATGGGGGAGAGGAGAATCATGCACTCATCCAGAGCTCCTGGCAGGAAGGGGAGGATAAAAATGAATGGGTATAAATTAGCAAGAAAATTGTGAGCCTGAAATGTCTCCAGAACCAAAACATACGGTGTCTGGATGCAACAAGCAGCTTCACGATCTTGACCTGTGTATTTTTATGAGGCACACTGAGAATATTAAATCTCTTAATGCTTCCAGCTTGATTTCCCTCAGCTCAGTCCAAAGGAAAGCTTCAGCTTTTCCTTCCAGACATACTTTTAAGCTTCATCTGAGGTTTCTGTATCCTTGCACCTGAGGCGACGTAGGAAAAGATGGTATTTTTTCATTCTTCTGTAATACTATAAAAACTGCTGAAGAAATTTTACTAAAACTTTCTTGCTCATGTAGACACACATGCACAATAACCTTTGAGAGAGGTGGCTTGTCTACAGCTGGTTTGCAGTGTGCTACAACACTGGAGACTGGATAGTCAAAGGAAAATATATTACAATGTACTATAGGTGGGCTGTTTGGGGTTCATTAACAACTGTTTTGTAGTGATTTTTATCTCCTAGTCTGCTTTCTGTGATTTATCAGTCTTGCCGTCTTTCCATCTATTTTTCTGTCCTTTCCATCCTGTCTCCTCGATGTACAGAGATTTCAAGTTGGAACCAAGAGGCACTTTTTTACAACAACATCCTAAAATAGGAGACTGAACCGGAAGAGTGTGATCAGTCATAGGGTAAAGGAGAATATGTTTTGTGAGCCTCTGGTTCCTTTCTTTCAGAAGATCTACGGTGTTGTTTGTTTGTATACCATCATCAATGGACTCCATAGATCCCAGTCCCTTACAATCTAAATTTTGACAGAGAAGAGAGGATGAGAGGCTTAAGAAGACCAGAGGAAGAATATACAGAAATGCAATCATGTGCTCTTAGGATGTGGTCCCAGCAGATTATTTATGTAAACGTTTCTGTCCCGTTTCATTATGAACACTCATTCAGGGCTGCATACAACATCAATTAAAGCAATACCATTGCCGACATGCCAATAAAGGTATATGAATACGTATACAATACCATTTACACAGTAAAAGCAATGCCAAAAAAATTAAAATATGCATAAAACAATATAAGAAAAAGCAGATAAACTACATACACCCACAGAAAACCTTCAACAAAGGTTAAAACTTGGACATAAATCCTGTCACTGAATGTTGAGGATAAGGGCTGAGCTTGAGAGCAAGCTGTGTGGGATACCAGGAGATCGGTGGATCTTGATCTTCCAATGTATTTTTAGTGAAAGGCAGACTTAGACAGCTGTGAGTGTAAGGCACTCACATGAGACTCAGCGCTTTTCAGCTTCTGCCACAAAGGCCAGCTGAAGTGGAAAAGGCAGGGAGTGCTTGTTGCTAGGGCCTCAGCATGTGGCACCAAAGGCTAGTGGGGGTATCTCAGGCTCTATAGAGCCCTGCCTTACAGGCTATTTCTTTTCAGACTGGACAGCTTGTGAGCAGTAAATAGCCCTAGCCCAGAGTGACTTTTAGCTTGTGACATGCAGTGCCTGCCTAGATATGAAACCTTGGCTGTACGTGAATTAACCTCTAATCCTTGGACCATCATCTGTCTCCTCAGAACCCCGTCCCCCGATATGTCATATACCTGTTATTGAGGCCAACCAAAATGACAGAAAACACTGTGCAAGCTTTTGAGAACCCTTCATCAGGCAGATGTTACAAAAATTAAAAAGAGGAGGGTCTAGGTATTAAGGCTCTGTCATGTCATGTTTGATTTCTTTTTTTTTGGTCAAAAGACTTTTTATTTTCCATTATTATCACATTTTACATCTTTTTATCAATTGGTTGAATATTCCCTTTTCCCTCCCTCCCCCGAAAGGCTTCCCGCAATGCACTTCCCTCATGTCCCACATAGATAAACTCAGGAAAACATCAAGTACTTAATATTGTTCTAGACATAGTAAATTTTGTCTCACGTCCCAGTTCTTTTCTAAATATATCTTAAAGTCCTTCCATTCTTCAAAAAATTCTTGGTCCTCTTTATTGTTCAACTTTTTGGTTATTTTGTCCATTTCAGCCATGAACAGAACTTTTTGTATCCATTCTTCCAGATCTGGTATTTTTTCTTGCTTCCAATATTGAGCTTATATCATTCTTGCCGTTGTTATCAAATACCAGAACAGTGTCTTTTTTGTTACATTCAGTTCTTCCATTTTTAAACCTAAGAGCAGAATTTCAGGTGTTTTCTTGAAAGAACATTTTAGAATCTTTTGCATTTCAGTGTGGACTTTTGTCCAAAAGTCCCTAGCTTTATCACATGTCCACCACATGTGATAAAATGAGCCCTCATGTTTTTTACATTTCCAACATTTGCTAGACATATTCTGGTTCATATTTGCTATTTTCTTAGGTGTCATGTACCATCTATAGATCATTTTGTAACAATTTTCTTTTACATTAGTACATACAGATAGTTTCATAGAATTTTTCCACAAATATTCCCATGTTTCTATAGTTATTTCCTTATTCATATTAACTGCCCATTTAATCATTTGCTCTTT
>NW_015170887.1:777516-777796 GCF_001447785.1 Gekko japonicus
TCTCTTTTACAGATTCATCCTCCGTAAACCATTTCAACAGTATTTTGTACATATTAGAAACCATTTTCCTCCCCCCACTTTCCCAAACAGTTTCTACTTCATTTCTATCTTCTCTAAAACCATAGTTTTTCTTATCCATTTTAAAAACATCATAAATCTGCATATATTTTAACCATTCATAGTTGTATTGAATTTCATCCTGCCCTTTCATTACCCATTCTTTTCCTTGCTTCATAATTAAGTCTCTATAAGGCAACCACTCCTTGCCTTGCTGTCTTGA
>NW_015170887.1:780711-780909 GCF_001447785.1 Gekko japonicus
ATTTGCATTTGCTTCTCCATTTGCTTCTCCAGATGCTGTTCTATCTGAGTTCCCATCACCTGGATCGCCTCAGTCATCCTCTTTTCCATAGCTTCCATTGCAGCCTGCATCTCCTTCTTCTCCTTTGATGACATCTTAGGTGTAGAGGTTAGGGCTGCTCTGGGTCTTGCTGCTGCGGCTGCAGACGCTTCTGAGCCT